>NW_022437084.1:713301-770443 GCF_009761245.1 Sapajus apella | reverse complement strand
TGTATGTTATTTGCGCATGGGAGTGCCTCAGTAACCCACCTCAAATGGCCATCTAGTGGATTTGTGTAGTTAATACAAGCCCTTTCAATAAATACTTGGCGGACAGAGGCTGGGGCGTACTCTCTCAGAAGAGCTACCCTCTAGCCCCATTCAGCTGGAACTATCTGAGTACTTCATTCTCAGCGTTCACTGCAAGCTAGAAGCTCTTCAAGTGGTGCCCCTGATGTGATTGCCTTGAATTTACACATGAAGGAGGAGAGCTCGTCATTTTTCGGGGAACCCCGATAAGGGACAGTCCTGACTCCCATCAGGAGGATAGGATGCACGCGTAAAATATCAGGGGCTAGGTTATCATGGGTCAAGAAATGACCAAAGAGCAGAAAGTATTTTTTAAAACAGTGCAACAGCTACTTAAGGCTATTCGGTGTACTGTAGAACCTGGAGCTGTATACAGGCTTATGATCTTAATTGGGCAGGAATGCCCTTGGTTTCCTGATCAAGGAACCTTAGATTTAGAGTTATGGGAGCAGGCAGGTCACTGCCTAGAAAGAGGATATGAGCTGGCCGGGCGCGGTGGCTCAAGCCTGTAATCCCAGCACTGTGGGAGGCCGAGGCAGGTGGATCACGAGGTCAAGAGATCAAGACCATCCTGGTCAACATGGTGAAACCCCGTCTCTACTAAAAATACAAAAAATTAGCTGGGCATGGTGGCGCATGCCTGTAATCCCAGCGACTCAGGAGGCTGAGGCAGGAGAATTGCCTGAACCCAGGAGGCGGAGGTTGCGGTGAGCCGAGATCGCGCCATTGCACTCCAGCCTGGGTAACAAGAGTGAAACTCTGTCTCAAAAAAAAAAAAAAAAAGAGGATATGAGCAAGGTCATTTTACTAACGTTACTATTTTGACCACCTGGGCACTGGTATACTCTGTGTTGTATCCTCTTTATCTGCCAGATTTCGGTGAGTCAAACTGCCCATCTTCTCCACCTGAAGGACGTTCAGGAGATTTAAAGGAAAAGGAAAAACAGGAACCAGAACAACAGGGAGAGACTCCTCTCCCTCTTTCATTCCCTTCTATGTGGAATAAGGAAGATACTTTTTCTAGTGAGGAGGGGAAATGGTGGACATCTCCATTGAATGACAAGTGTTATATATCAAAGATCAATTAAAAATTAGTCTTACTCTTGGAGATGGAAGAGAGCAATTATCAGAGAGGAGACTTTAGTCAAAAAAATCAATAGCATGTTCACAAGTGGGATTTAAATTTAACCGTGTTTATTTACCATTTATATTTTATATTCAGAATGTATGAGAAGTCTTATGGTTCAATTAATAAAATGCTGTCATTTGTGTTCATAACTCAGTGATGTTCCTTTTACCAACATGGTTTTATCTTACCTGAGTAAGGAACTTCCCAACGGACACTAGACCATTATGCTCTGTGGGTTAAAATAATGAGTGACAATTGTTCTCTATGGTGGAGTTAAACAGCACTGAGTTTTATCAATACTGTAGTTCTTTTTTAACCCATGGGATACCTTCCAAGAGTTCTCCAGTGGATGCCTGAAAGTGGATAGTACTGAGCCCTAAATATTACAATTTTAGTTTAGTTTTGAGGTGTGACAGAAAAGCAAGCACTGATTATTTTTTATTCACACTCACGTACAGAAGATTTATGGTAAATTTTAGCAGTGTCAGTGTACAATTTTTGTTTTTTATTAAATAAGTAACTTCATTTTTCACTTAAAGGAGTCACTTTACAGTGCTTCCTTTAAGTAAAGCTTTACAAAAAGCTTTCTTGCTTTCTCTCCTTTTTTTTTCCTTGTGTGTATGTGTTGGAGGGTTTTGCCATGTCACCCAGGCTGGAGCACACTGGTTATTCACAGGTGAGATCTTAGCACACTACAGCCTTAAAACATGGTCCTCCCACCTCCGCCTCCTGAGTAGCTAAGACTATAGGTGCATGCTGTTTTGTCTAGCTCGCAGCTTCTCTGAGATATCCAAGTTGCAAGTATCACAACTTTGTTCTCTGGGGCCATTACTAAGTAAAATAGGAGTTACTTGAACACAAACACCACAATACTCTAAGAATCTGCTAACTGAGATGACTACTAAGTGACTGAGTGATGGGTAGCATGTTCAGTGTGGCTCCACTGCATGAACAGATGATTTAGGTCCTGGGTGGAGCCATGTGAGATTTTATCATGTTACTGAGAATAGTGCACAGTTTAAAATTTCTGAGTTTTATTTATTTTGGGAATATTTCATTTAATGTCTTTGGACCACAGTTGCCCTGGGTAATTGAAATCACAGAAAGTGAAACTGCGAAGTGGGATGACTGTACCAATGTTTTGCAGGGAGGCAGCCAGCTGGTTGTGAGATGTAAGTTTGTGATTCTAAGATAACGGCTTTGCAAAAAACTGCAATTTGTCAATTCACCAATATTGATAATGATGGTGCAGGCATGATGAGCTAAGAATATTCCTGAAAACCTTTGTTCCCACTGCCAATTCCTAGGGACAGTTACCGGTTCCTAAAGACATCACCACAAAGACATTTTGGAGTGTCTGGTAAAGGCTGTTTCTTTTCAGTAATTGCTGGAGGCAGACAGACTCACGTAGAAATAGAACATTGTGGGCTCCCAAGGTTGAGTTGGAGCTGGAGGACGCCGGCCGGGCTGTGGAGCAGTAGTCTCCCTCCTGTGCACCCGCCTGAAATCCATGTGGGCATTTGAAGAAGTGGGGATATAGCATTTAATGAAAAATTTATGCTTAGGAAGTCAAAAATGGCAGGCTTCCTAGATAATTTTCATTGACCAGAATGTGAATGTATTGACTGGAGTGAGACAAGAAATGCTGTGGCTTCTGTTGTAGCAGGTACATTGTTTTTTGTGGGCTGGTGTTTAATGATTGATGCAGCTGTGGTGTATCCTAGGCCAGAACAGTTGAACCATGCCTTTTACACATGTGGTGTATTTTTCACGTTGGCTTTCCTCATGATAAATCTTGTATCCAATGTTCAGGTGAGAGGTGATAGCTATGAAAGCAGCTGTTTAGGAAAAACAGGTGCTCAAGTTTGGCTTTTCATTGGTTTCATGTTGATGTTTGGGTCACTTATTGCTGCCATGTGGATTCTTTTTGGTGCTTATGTAACCCAAACACTCTGATCCACAAATTTGGAAGAACTGAAGGGCTATGGACCTGAGATCACTTCTTAAATCACATTTTCCTTGTGTTACATTCTGTTTATAAACAAGTTTTTATTTCTCAGTATGCATTGCCAAATGGAGTGGATTGTACATTAAATGTTTTGTTTATTTACATTTTATGTTCTGAGTTTTGAAAGTTTTATAAAATTTCTGTTCTTTGTTTTCCATTACATAGACTGTTAATATGTATATAATACAAGACTATATGCATTGGATAATGAGTATCTGTTTTTATTCCTGAGATTTAGAACTTGATCTGTTCCCTGAGCCAAGGTTATATCATCATGTAATTTTAGGAGTAACCACTCTCTCTCTGGCCAAGTGCAGAGGCTCACACCTGTAATCCCAGCACTTTGGGGGGCCAAGGTGGGTGGATCACCTGAGGTAAAGTTCAAGACCAGCCTGGCCAACATGGCGAAACCTCATCGCTACTAAAAATATAAAAATTATATGGGTGTGGTGGCGGGCATGTGTAATCCCAGCTACTTGGGAGGCTGAGGCAGGAGAATCGCTTGAACCCTGTGGGTGGAGGTTGCAGTGAGCTGACATGGCACCACAGCATTCTAGCCTGGGTGACAGAGTGAAACTTCATCTCAAAAAGAAAAAGAAGTAACTACTCTCTCTCAGTATCTCTAATTTGTGAAGATGTGCAAAAAGTATAGCTTCATGTATCTAGAATGAGCACCGAGCCATAAAAGGTATTTCAGCAAGTTGTAATTTATTTTGGCCTAAAAATGAAAGGGTGTTTTTTGTAAAGGAAAAATGTTTGTTCTTATGTATTGAAGAAGTGTGCATTTATGTAATGATTTTTTAAATGTCCAAAGGACTAGTTTGAAAGCCTCTTTTGAAAAGAAGTCCTCTAATATTACTTCATGTGAGAAGGGATAATACATGATCAAATAAACTCAGTTTTTTTATGGTTACTGTAAAAAGACTGTGTAAGGCAGCTTAGCACCATGCTTCTCATGAAAGTAGCCTAAATTATCCACTGGAGTTGTCTTTGACAACCTGCCATTATCTGATGTTACACAATTCAATAGCAAGCAATTTTGAGACAACTGCAGTTTTTGTTTTTATTTTATTTTTTTTGAGACGGAGTCTCACTCTGTCAGCCAGGCTGGAATGCAGTGGCACAATCATGGTTCACTGCGAACTCCATCTCCTGGGTTCAAGCTATTTTCCTGTCTCAGCCTCCCGAGTAGCTGGGATTCCTGCCACTATGCCCAGCTAATTTTTTGTATTTTTAGTAGAGACAGCGTTTTACCCTGTTGGCCAGGCTGGTCTCGAACTCCTGACTTCGTGATTCACCCACCTGGGCCTCCCAAAGTACTGGGATTACAGGCATGAGCTACTGCACCTGGCCATAATCACAGTTTAAAAGCATGAACCATATAACAAAAAGTGGAATAATTAAAGATAAAGCCCTTCTTCCCTAAGGGAATTATCACCTAGTGAAAAATTAGGCGTTTCATCTACTCAGTTACTGACTGCAAGTCTCTCTTTGCTCCAGCTCTCAAGCTTTGGGTGAATATTCCTGTGAAATACAACTTCAACTTGCAAGTTCATACTTCAATCAAAAACTCCTTTCACTGAGTTTACAGCACTGTATTTGCACTGTGTGTATTCCTCTGGGCTTTCATTGCTACTTTCGCTTTCCTTTGTTTCACAGTTTTTGTCTTGCACTTTGTTATCCAGAGGGGTGTTGTAGAGCCTTGGTTGTTGGAATAACACCAGTGGTAGCGCCTGCAGCTCAAATGCAGGCCCATTTGGCATCACTCCTCTCCTCTCTCTGAGAGGATTTATTGTGCACACAATGTGAAGCAGTTATGGAGCACTGTGCCTTTGTCAACTTACCATCTTGTTTGATGACTTCTTTCTTTGTTGTTTTTTCTTGAAAATGTCGGTAAGTTCTGTCATGCTTCCAGCAGATTGTAAGACCGATTACTTGTTTCCACCCTCAAAACCTGTTGTAATAAATATTACATCTCATACATTTTAATGCTGTTAAGTTTGTGGGAGAAAATGAACCATAAAAATTCATTTGCTGTTCAAGCCCAAAGTGCTGGAATTACAAGAATGAGCCACCAGGCCAGGCCCAAAAATACCTCATTATTTCTGTAACTTTTTTTTTGAGACAGAGTCTTTATTTCTATAACTTTCTTTACATCTTTCTTGTTTCCTGGTTCCTTTTACCTTGTTTTATACATAGCCTTTAGCTAAGCTTTGAATTAGACAAAAATTATTTACCTTCTAAAAAGGACACATTTTTTTGAAGAGTGTTTTCCTATAATATTTTTCCTTGGAAAATACCCAATTAATAAAATATAATTTAACTCAATATAACTTTAGATTGTAAATTATGTTGTTTGTCTACCAGTATTTATCCCATTACATTTACCTAATTATTATCATAGTTTAGCCAGATTGTTTATGAAAACTGCGATAGTCATCATTTACATTTATAAAACCACCATTGCAACATTGTAACTGAGACAGTGAAAGAGATTTGACCTGACTTCATCTTGCTTCTAACCTCCAAGCTGTCCTTACTCATTCCTGGTCATAGAGTGGAGCCAACTTTGGGGGAAGCTAGTTTATGGATTGTCTTTAAAACGAAGATGACAACAGTCCTTTCCCAAAACAAACCTTCTTCCTGCCGGGGGACTAGGCTTCCTAAAGCCGCAAGATTAGACATTATGGTTTAGGAGTCATGCAGTTGGAGGCTGCAATAGTCTCAATCTCCCCAAATTCCTCCTGGGGATAACATCATTATTGTGAATAGATCCCCAAGATCCGTGCTCAAGATATTGTGCAGAACTTGCACTCAGTGGATCAGATGGCACCAACCAGATCAATAAACTAGCTCATCTGGTCTGACAACCCCCACCCAAAAACTGACTCAGCATAAGAGAACAGCTTCAACTTCCTATAATTTCATCTGCAACCCTACCAATCAGAACTCCTGCCCACTGGCCCTCTAACCACCAAATTATTCTTAAAAACTCTGATCCCTGGTTTTCCAGGGAGATTGATTTGAGTAATAATAAAACTCATGTCTCCTGCACAGCCAGTTCTGTGTTAATTACCCCTTCTCTATTGCAGTTATTCTGTGTTGATAAGTTGGCTCCCTCTAGGCAGTGGGCAAGGTGAACCCACTGGACAGTTACAGTTATTACCCTATCAACCATTATACAGCCTATGAATTTCAGGTGTTTACCTAATAACCTCAAAATTAAATATATGGCTATTTGACTAAATAATGCAAGATTTAGCTATTTCCATTAAACCTATATATATGATTACTGAGCACTCTAATGGTAAGGAGAAATTACAACCAGCTGGTTGTTAATATTAATTTTAGCCAAGACAGAACCCCAATTCAGCTACTTACCTATTAGGGGTCTCAGGCTGAAGACTGCTCTCTACCATTCTAGAAGCAGGAAAAACCTGAAACTTTCCTTACTTGTTGGAAGAAAGTTCGAACTCCAGAAAGAAGTTACCTGCCTTCCATTCTCATGGAAGCAGGAAAAGGTATCTTTCTTGATGGAAGAAAGTAAAACCTCCTCTCTAAAAAAGGAGTTGTTTGGCAAAATAAACTTTGGATCTTGACCAAATTTGGCAAGATCAGTGATTCTCTGGAGTGGGTGCTCCCAGGCCTCAGCAAATTGTCCTACTGAGCCATAGAGACAGCTCAAGCTGGTACCAAGCACCAATAAGAGATTTGTCAAAGGCCAGGGGAATTTGTCAGAATTCCTCCATGTTTACCAAAATCTGAACACCAAATATCTGAGGCAGGTCTCAGTCAATTTAGGGTTTATTTTGCCAAACTTAAGGACGCACACCTGTGACATATGCTCAGAAGGTGCTGACAATATGTACCTGTGAAGATTATAAGATATTAATATGTAGACAATTATTTTTTCTTTTGTTTGACTTTTTTTATATGTAACTTTTTCCATTCTATTTACATTGTGGATCAGGTAAGCCATTGTTATTTGAGGCTATAGGATGTTTTGAAGAAACCCTGTCTGTGTTAGTCCATTTTGCACTGCTATAAAAAAATGCCTCAGACTGGGTAATTTCTAAAAAAAAAAAAAAAGAGGTTTGTTTGGCTCACAGTTCTGCAGGCTGTACAAGCATGGCACCAGCATCTGGATGGCTTCTGGTGAAGCCCTGGGAAACTTCCTGTCATGGTGGAAGGAAAAGAGGAAGCTGATATCTAACAAGGCAAAAGGGAGCAAGAGAGAGGAGGAGGTGCTAGGCTGTTTTAAACAACTACCTCTTATGTGAACTACTGTGAATTTGACATTTGTACTTTGCACATGTAAGTAAGTGCATGAAGTATTTGTCGTTCTGTGTCTAGCACAGAATGTCTTCTGGGTTCCTGGATCCAGTCACCGCCCCACATCCAATCCCCACCGAGATCCTAGTTCCCTGACTACTGAGTAGCTTCAGCTTCTCTGGTAAGACTGGATGGAGTCCACCAGGCTCGCAAAAATCGGTTTTGACTTAAATCAGTTCACCTTAAGAAGAAATCATCTTAGTTTTCAATATAAGTGAGATCATAATTTTAAGCTTCAACCTTAAATTCTGAAACATTAACTTAAGATGGGCAAGAAGCAACGGTGCTTCACAGGACAAGGAATAGTCACAAATATTCCCAGATCTGGAAAACAAAATCCTGCTGGGTGACAGGCCGAGTGGAGAACAGGCCCCGCCCACCCCTGGAGGACCCGCATCATCCCCGCTTTTCGGCCCAGCCAAGCCCCACCTAGTTACGCCCTCTAGAGCCCCGACCTCCCACCACTCTCTCAGGGCCCCTCCCCAAGTCAGGCCGGTCTTTCCGCCCCGCCCCTTCCCAGCCGTGCCCCGCCCAGGCCCCGCCCTCAGGCCGCACAGCCTTTTCTTTCCTCTCCCAGTTTCCGGCACACCCGGATGCAGATCGCGCCGGGCAAAATCCTCGTCGCTGTGCCTGTGTTCTCGTCTACCTGGACTAAACGTTTGCTTCGTTCCGTGTACCTGGATTAAACGTTTACTTCGTTCCATGTACCTGGATTAAACATGCGCTTCGCAGTCCATTATCCATACCCATGACCTGGGGATCGCTATGGACCTTAAAATACCTGCAAATACCCGCAGCGGCCCCTTCGTCCCAAGTAAGTCCGATTTTTGCCTCCCTTTCGGTTTAAAATCTCTCAGGCTGTTCCTTGCTCCCCGCCTTTCTGCGTTAGGATCATGTAGACAACCCCATTCAGGTCGTGTTTCTGCTTAAAACCCTTGTTGACCTCTGCTTGGGCCCCGGGCCAAGTCGAGTCCTCACTCGCAGGGTGGATTCCCGCCTGTCGTCACCCCCGAGCGTCTCCGCTGTCGGCTCCCGCAGGGGAGCTCCCGCCGCCCGGCTCCTGAAGTAGCCGCTTCTCCTCCCAGGTCCTGGGATTCTGCAGACCCTCCCTGTTGTGAGACTCCGTCCCCCACCACCTTGTGTCCTCCTCAGGCCGGGTCCTTCTGCTCCCCAGGCTTCCCCTTCACAGCCACTGCTTTCCCTGACCCCGCGTTGGGGGAGGTGACCTGAGTCTGTCTCGTCACATCCAGTGTTCTTCTTTCCCAAATTTTACTCTGCTGGAAAGTGTGCTCTTCTGCCAGGTGGACACCTTCTTCCTTCCCTTTCCTTCTGAATGCGTGGGTGAGAGGGATCAGGAGAGGTAAAGAGGGGGCGCGACGGAGCAAAAGGAAAAACCGAGGAGAAAAGAATGAGGGAGACCCATAAATACACGGCAGAATGGGTGATAATTTAGGGACCTGCAAAGAGCAAGAGTGAAAGAGGACGCAGGGAGAAAGTAGCAGGGAAGAAAAGCGCATAGAGCAATTAGGGAAAAGGGGAACCTTCAGGGAGAGGAAAAGCAGCAAAATAGAGAGGGGCGGCAAAGGAGGAGGCACTGCAGACAGCGGGGAGAAAGTGAAAGAGTTGGAGCCGCGGCTGACATAGCCACGTGGTGCTGGGATTGAAAGAGAGGGCAGTGGGTGACAAAGCAGAGTAGGAAAACCACCGAAGGGAGGAAGCCTAGGAAGTGGGAGGTGCTAGAGAGTGGGAACAAAGGAGATGTAACAGGGAAGAGGGAATTTAACAGGAGAGCAGAGAGGGAGCTCAGATGGGAGAAGAGGCAGAAATACGGGAGATTGGGGACAATCGGAAAGTTTGGGGAGAAAGAGCAACAAGAGGTGAAATAAGTTGGGGAGCATTGGGCAGAACAGGCATAAAAGAGGGAACAGAAAAGGGGAAGAAAAGGCACGTGCAGAATGAGAGAGGGAAACATGGTCTTGAAGAAAGTGGGAGAGGACCCCATCCAGATGAGCGGTGAGTTGATTGGACATGGATGGTAGTTGTAATCCTCTAATTTGTGGCTTTATACTCTAATTTAAAATTTGTTTCTTTAAATTGTACTCATGAGGATGAAAATTACCACTCTTTCTTATAAGGCTTTTGAATTTTGTATTTATTTGTATCAAAAGATACTTGGAATCCCTATTTAGCCATGGGCAGAGACTTGATTCAGTCATGTTGTAACTCTTCTGTCCAGGGATGGAGTAGAGGATGGAGGAGGGAAAAAGTAGGCAAGAAATGACTGTCACTCCAAGATATATCTTTGTTTTTTTTGTTTTGTCCTGTTTTATTTTTTTCTTTTTGAGTCAGGGTCTCTCTCTGTCGCCTAGGCTGGAGTGCAGTAACATTACATGGCTCACTGCATCCTGGACCTCCTGGGCTCAAGCAGTCCTTCCTCCTCAGCCCCTGAAGGTGCTGGGATTACATGTGTTAACCACCACTCCAAGCCTACAATGAAGGAATGCAGGCCTTCTCTGAAGGAAGGTTGAGAGTGGTTTTTTTGTTTTGTTTTGTTAATGGATTTACTTTTTTCCTTGTAGTTGCTTTACAGTTAATTCATTGTTATTTTGGAAGTTTGAGATAAATTTTAGTTTATTCAGTTTCTTCTATAAATAATTGGTAACTTCTGAAATAAGATTTGATGGCATCCTAATCAATTGGTCAGTAATTTCTAAATATTGCCTTTTTTTTAACTTTTACCCCATTATTCATTAGATTGTTCAAAAACTTTTCAAAATGTTAAAATATCCAATACAGTATATTCACCATGGAATACGTTAGATTCCTCAGAACTTCTTTATTTTATAACTGAGAATTTGTACCCTTTGAGCAATGTTTCTCCATTTTCCCCACCCACCATCCTGTGGCAACAACCGTTCTGCCCTGTTACTATGAATTGGACTTTTTTAGATTCTACTTGTGAGAACATAACAGTGTTCTTTCTGTGTCTGTCTTATATCACCCAGCATAATGTCCTCCGAATTCATCCATGTTGTTGGAAATTGGAAATTGCAGGATTTTATTTTTTATGCTTAAATAATATTCCATTATATAAGTGTACACACATACCCACTCTATATCCATGTATATACACACACATAACTATATATGCACACACATTTTCATTACATATGCATTCATGGATGGGCACTTAGGTTGTTTCTATATCTTGGCTGTTGTGAATAATACTGTAGTAATCATGGGAGACAGAGGTTCCTAATTTTTTTTTTTTTTTTTTTTAAGTAGAGGCATGATTTCGCTGTTTTGTCCAGGCTGGTCTCTAACTTCTGGTCTTAAGCAATCCTCCTGGCTCAGCTTTTCAGAGTGCTAGGATTATAGGCATGAACTACCGTGCCTGACCTAGATGTCTCTTCAACATACTGATTGCATTTCTTTTGGATATATACCCAGGAATGGGATTGTTGGATTTCATTGTTGTTCTATTTTTAATATTTTGAAGAACATCCATACTGTTTTTCATAATGGCTGTACTGATTTGCACTCACAGCAACAGTGTACACGGGCTCATTTTTCTCCATATCATTGCTAATACTTGTTAACTCTTGCCTATTTTATAATAGCCTTCCTGAGAGGTATGAGGTGATAGCTTATGGTGGTTTTGATTTGTATTTCCCTGGTGATTAGTTATCTTGAACACCTTTTCATATACCTATTGGTCATTTGTATGGCTTTTTTTTTTTTTTTTTTTTTTTTTTTTTCTGAGATGGAGTCTGACTCTTGTTGCCCAGGAGTGCAGTGATGTGATCTGGGCTTACTACAACCTCCGCCTCCTTGGTTCAAGCGATTCCCCGCCTCAGCCTCCCAAGTAGCTTAGAGACTACAGGCTCCAGCCACTATGCCCAGCTAATTTTTTATTTTAGTAGAGACGGGGTTTCACCATGTTGGTCAGGCTGATGTCAAACTCCTGCCCTCAGGTGATCTGCCCACCTCGGCCTCCCAAAGTGTTGGGATTATAGGCGTGAGCCACCGTGCCCAGCTGATTTCTATATATTTTATGGTTGTAAATGATAGACTTAAATGTATATTTTACAAATTCCTTACATACCTTTTCCTTTTTGAGATAGAGTCTTGCTCTGTCGCCCATGCCGGAGTGCAGTGGCACGATCTCGGCTCACTGCAACCCCAGATTCAAGCATTTCTCCTTCCTCAGCCACCCAAGTAGCTGGGATTACAGGCACGTGCCACAACCCCTGGCTAATTTTTTGTATTTTTAGTAGAGACAGGGTTTTGCCATGTTGACCAGGCTGGTCTTGGACTCCTGACCTCAGGTGATCCACCCACTTCTGCCTCCCGAAGTGGGATTGCTGGCATGAGCCACCACACCCGGCTCCTGCCAACCTTTTTAAATAATTAGGCTATATGGTTCATCTGTGAGTTTTTTCAAGTTGTTACAAATCTTTAAAATAGCTTTCAAAATGTTTATCGAAGAAAATTCTTTTATAAGTGGACCCACACAATGCAAACCCATATTGTTCTAGGATTAACTGAAGTGAGAAGCAAGGCCTAAGCTCAGCCCACAGGGAGGGTGGGCATCTGGAGAGTTGGTTCATTGGTCCCCAGAGCGGCACCGCAGTCAGCACTCTTGATGGAGATGTCTGCAATGTCTTTTGGGAGTGCAAGAATCATCATGCAACTCACAGAAGTATTATCTGGAAAATCTCAGAGATCTTTTAAGGGGTTACCTTTGTTTTTTGGAATATCATGAACTGCAAGTTAAGATGGTTATAGATGTGTTTTGGAATATCCAAATGTCAATATGGAGAGTTTCTTTGGAAGATGTTGGAGTCTCACTGGGGCATGTGCACCGTTGAGACATCTGTTTTAGTAGATGGTGGTGCCAGTGTTTCGTGGTGAGGTCCTTATGAATGGAATAGGGTGTCTTAGGTCATTGAGTCCTCAGTATCTTTGTATATTAGTTCAGAATGAGTTTATGAGTTGTTGGGGCATGTGGGATTTTGCAGCAGGATATGGGGAGCACCATAGAATATCTGGGAAGGGTGTGGGACCCCATGGAAGTCTGTAAGCCTGTCTCAATTTGAGACTTGGGCCGGGGACACAAACTTTATCCATATCACCCACCTTATGTGTCTCCATGTCCCCTGCAGAACTGTCCCCTGAACTCTAGAATCCTTTATCCTGTTGTCTCGTCATCTGTCTGCTCAGCCCTCTGAGAGACATCTCCACCATTATGTATCCAAAGTGACTTCCGAACTCACCAAGTACATTCCCCTGCGATCCTGAACATCTGAGATGTAGGTGACTATACTTCTTGGCCTTAGCTTCACATATCAGCATATATTTGAAATAGAGAAGATATGACATTATATAGAAGTGTTTTAATTCAAATATAAAAGGAAAGTTACAGTTACTTAAAACGGTGGGGAAATGCATAGTGTCCGAAAGTGCTGTGAGCTGTGGGAGAAAAATGTTTGAGGACCTCATCCCTACCTGATCTGCTGCCTCGGGACCTCTCTGACCTCATTTTCTACCTGTGTCCTTCTCTTTCCTTCTGCTTCAGCTACACAGGCCTCTTTGCTGTTCCTGGGGCCTAGGTTGCTCCTGATTGAGGGCGTCCACCTGGGCTGTCCCTTTGCCTAGAAGGGTCCCTCAGTTGCAGGTAATCTGGCAAGATTTCCCACTACCCCGAGCTGCAAAGCTGCTCTCACCCACCAGCATCACATGAGGTTTCCCACTCATCTAAACCAAACTTACTGCTGTGTTATTTTTACATTTTGAGGATCTGGGGAAAATGGCATCCCAAAGAAAAGTAACTTTGACACAATCAGCCTGCTGTTAATTTCCTGATTCTGCTCCATGCAGCCCTTTTCAGCTTATGAAGCCAACCTCCTCCCCTCAGCTCATCAGTACACTCCTTTCATTTTAAGAATTAGGTGTTGCCTGATTCTAGGATTGCAAATAAAAGCAGGCCCATATTTTCTGCTCTGTGTGTTTCTTCTGGTCCTTTGCCTTCTGCTTTTCTATAAACTGGTGACAATACAGCCCCAAGGGGATACAGAGCTGGGAGGCTGGGGCTATGGTAGTCTTGGCCCCTTTGAGATGTACTCAATCCTGGCTTCACGCTAGAGTGCTGAGGCATTTGTAGTAGCACATGGTTTGTGATCCCTTACTAGAGATTCTCCTTCTAATAGTTAGGGTGGGACCCAGCCTCTGTAATGTTTAAGGTACCCAAGTTGATTCTTTTTTTTTTTTGGAGGTGGAGTTTTGCTCTTGTCGCCCCGGCTAGAGTGGAATGGGTTGATCTCAGCTCACTGTAACATCTGCCTCCCAGGCTCAAGCAATTCTCCTGCTTCAGCCTTCCAAGTAAATGGGATTAGAGGTGTACACCACCACACCCAGCTAATTTTTATATTTTTAGTAGAGACGGGTTTCACCATGTTGGCCAGGCTGGTCTCGAACTCCTGACTTCAGGTGATCCACCTGCCTCAGCTTCCCCAAGTGCTGGGATTACAGGCATAAGCCACCATGCCCCAGCCCCAAGCTGATTCTAATTTCTGTCCAGCGTTGCGCTTCAAGCCTTTGTGTCCTCCATTTCCGAGGACTGAGCTCAGCCTGTGACCCACAGAGGTGAGCAGGTCCGTGCTCTGCATGGGGTTTGATCAGGGATGGGTCTGTGCCCTGAATGGGAGCTCAGTCCAGCCCAGCTCCCCGCTGCTGCAGTGTGAGTGTGGGCTTCTCCAGGAGGGAAGCAAGTGCTGAAGAAAATGGTGAAAGAGTCACTTGGTCTTTGTGTAGGAATTTATTGTCCTTATCCCCCCTGTGCAGTGAGCTGTGTCCACATGCTGAGGTCTTCCCTGTGTGCATGGTTGTGGCACAGAAAGGAATTTGTTAAACAACATTAAACCACATATTTTTGCCTTTCAGGTTTGATGTGTGAAGAATTACATTGACTGAGAAAGAAACCCAGAAGAGGAGGAAGAGGATAGAAAAGGAGTAAGGGATGGCTCTTTCTCAGGTAAAGTGATATTTTCGGTGGGTCATTTTCTCTCCTTCCCTTGTGAAATGTGGGGTGTTGGAGTTGTGAATCTTCTCTGAGTCTCAGGCATCCTGCCTGACACGTTTGCTCACACTCATTTATGCCTTTCCTCAGTCCCTCTCATCTTACTTAGATTCCATCTTCCCATGACCCAGTGACATGAACCTGGGAAGAGGCTCCACTGGACATCGTCCTGGGAAGGGCTCACACCCAGATGTGGATGGAGCCCAGGTGTGGGCCCCATGGTGTCAGAGCTGTTGGGCTGTAGGGATTGTTTAGGGGCCACATCTGGCTGCACTGTCACCTCTCTGTAGACCAGGAATAGAGAAGCTGCATGTGGAAGTCATATATTAACGTGCATAAATACCTAGTAAATTATCAAAAGTGGCCAGGTGCCGTAGCTCACTCCTGTAATCTCAGCACTTTAGGAGGCCGAGGCGGGTGGATCACTTGAGGTCAGGAGTTTGAGACCAGCTAGCCAACATTGTAAAACCTTGTCTCTAGTAAAAAAATACAGAAATTAGCCAATTATGGTGGCAGTTGCCTGTTATCGCAGTTAGGAGGCTGAGTAGCTTGAACCCGGAGGTGGGGGTTGCAGTGAGCCGGGATGGTACCACTGCACTACAGCCTGTCCTTTTTTTGAGGACAGAGCAAGACTTTGTCCTAAAAAAAAAATTTGTATGTATATGTAGGTATGTATATATGTATGTATATGGAAAGGAGGACTGTAAAGGGAGATCTTTCTGCCTGATTTTGTACTATATTTGAAGCTGTATGAATAGTCGCTATTTCTACCTCCACCACCTTAATGACTGGTAATGGAATGGAAAATTAGATACAGACATCAGAGCATGTTTTATTCCATCATTGATTTAAAAATGTGAAATCAGCCTGAACATCCGATTTTCCTAGCCATGGTCAGAATATCCATCCACAGAGACTGCAGTGTTCATGCAGGGATGCTTACCAGCAGTTGTTTTAAGTTTTAAGGTTATAATTTTGCTCAGATGTAAGAGCTGGGCAAGATGGCGGGCATCTGTAATCCCAGCTACTTGGGAGGCTGAGACAGGAGAATTGCTTGAAGCTGGGAGGTAGAGGTTGCAGTGAGCCAAGATCACCCCATTGCTCTCCAGCCTGGGCAACAAGAGTAAAACTCTCTCTCTCTCAAAAAAAAAGTAGTCTTCTTTTTGATCTGGTCTTAACTTTTGGGGTATCTCAGTCCTTTTGTTTAATTAACCATTATTTTACTTAACAGTATCACCCAAGTACATGGATATTGTTGCTGGCAATTTGGATATGTCAATGAGAAGCTGTCACATGCATAATTTAAGTGCAGTAAATAGAGTTCAGTCCTGTTTGAGGTTCCAGGTATCCACTGGGCATGTTGGAACATATCCCTCATGGATAGGGGATTCCACTGTGTTGTGTATCTGGCACTGAGCACCAAGGCTGTCTGTCCTCCATTTGTGAGGGATTACATGAACCTGGGATCCACAGAGAGGGGAAGGAGGCTGTGTTCTGCATGGGGTTAGATCAGGGCTGAGTCTGTGTCCTGAATGGGGCAGCTCAGTCCAGCCCAGCTCCCCACTGCTGCAGCATGTGTGTGGGCTTCCAGGAGGGGAGCATTCTTGTTCCTAGAACAAGAAACTCTGGTGCAGTGGGCAGCGGAGGACACCTTTCCACAGGCTGAGGTCTAACCTATGTGTGTGGTTGTGGCACAGGAAGCGGAATGTGTTGATTCTGAGCAGTAATCAGCATATTTTTTGACATTTAGGATTGACTTCTGAACAGTCATGCTATGTGATGAAGAAGCCCAGAAGAGGAAAGCAAAGGAGTCAGGGATGGCTGTTTCTCAGGTAAAGTGATATTCTTGGTGGATTGTTCTATTTCTGTTTCTTTCTGAAATGCCAGAAGCATTCAGCCTGATACGTTTGCTGGCACTCACCCATGCCTTCCCTCAGTCCCTCTCATCTGATTTAGATTCCATCTCCTGTGACCCAGTGACATGCATTTGGGAAGAGGCTACACTGGACATGGTCCTGGCTCACCCCCAGACGTGGATGGAGATGGAGTGTGGGCCCCGTGGTGTCAGAGCTGTTGGGCAGCATGGTTTATGTAGAGTCCACATCTGGAGGCACTTTCAGGTGTCTGTGGACCAGGAGTAGAGAAACTGCATGTGGAAGTCACATGTTAATGTGCACAAGTACCTGGTAAATTCTGGAAAGGGAGTTCAGGAAGGAGAAATCTTTTCTATCTGATTTTTACTACATTTGAAGATAAACACTTTTCCTAGTTTCTTGTTTCTTGCTTGGTTCAGGGAAGACGTTCTTTCTTCTTTCTCAGAATGCCCCTCCCATGGAGACTGATGTTCCTGAAGGGAATCTTGTACAGCATCTGTATTAGTGAAGAAAGCTATAGTTTTGCTCAGAGATTGTAGCAGATTTTTTTATCATTAAAGAGTTAGAAATTATATCCATTCTTGTTCTGCCAATTATTGTTATTATTATTATTTTTTTTTTGAGATGGAGTTTTGCACTTGTCACCCAGGGTGGAGTACAGCAGCACAGTCTCAGCTCAGTGCAAACTCCACCTCCTGGGCTCAAGCGATTCTCCTGCCTCAGCCTCCTTAGTAGCTGGGATTTCATGTGTGTGCCATTAAGCCTGGCTAATTTTTGTGTTTTTAGTAAAGACAGGGTTTCTCCGTGTTGCCCAGACTCGTCTTGAACTCCTGCTCTCAGGTAATCCACCTGCCTCGGCCTCCATAAGTGCTGGGATTACAGGCATGAGCCAGAATACCCGGCTGATTGTTAAATTTTTAATCATAAACATCGAATTATATGTATATTTGTTCTATAGGAAGACACTAAACATCCAGCTTAGGCTATCAATTACAAAGCCTCGCCTGCCCTGTGCGGCCTTCCACCCTCCTTCTGTCTCACTGGCAACTCACTGCTGTCAGCTTTGTGTCAAGAGCAAGAACAAGTCCTGTAGAAATATATTTATACAGCATTATGGTATTTTAAATAAAAGCCTCAGTGATTGTTTCGTTGTGATGTTTCATTCCAAAAGTTGTGAAAATTTGCATGTTTTTGTGTTAGGAAGGTGGATTCCTTGCTCCTTTACATCCTCATGTGAACGTTCTCTGAATTAGAAATCAAGTCATTTTGGCCAGGTGCGGTGACTCACTCCTGTAATCCCAGCATTTTGGGAGGCTGAGGTGAGCAGGTCACCTGAAGTCTGGAATTTGAGACCAGCCTGGCCAACATGGTGAAACCCCGTCTCTACTAAAAATGCAAAAATTAGCTGGGTGTGGTGGCGCATGCCTGTAATCCCAGCTACTCAGGAGTCTGAGGCAGCAGAATTGCTTGAACCCGGGAGACAGAGGTTGCAGTAAGCCGAGATTGCGCCATTGCACTCCAGCCTGAGGGACAGAGCCAGACTCCATCTCAAAAAAATATCAGTCACATCTCTAGTCTTTTGTGCCTGGCGTGGTTCAGGGAGCGCATGCACCAATCAGCCCAGGAAGAGACTCTGGAGGTCCCCAGCCTTGTCTGGGATGTGCCCTCTCGGGGCTTTGCTTGTCATCTCCTAACTGAAGTGGGTGGCCAGGTTCTGCTCAGGAGCTCTCTTTTCTGCACCTGCTCTGCAGCCTGTGTGTGGCCATAGGAAGCTGAGGTCTGCACCACCACCTAGTGTCTGCCCGCGTTACTGCGCCCTCTGGTTTATGCTGGTGCCTTTGTTCTCTGTGGCTTCCTGATCTGGTGTCCTGTTACTTCAGTGCTTATGTTCAATCAAGACAGAACGTTGTCCCTCAGGAAAAATCTGGACTTTGTAATTTCCTCTGGATGATGGCACGTCATGTCTGAGCAGGGGCTCAGGCTAATGGGCTCACACATTTTCCCACTGGGCTCCCAGCAGGTTGATTTGGTGCTTCATTGGGGTGTAGGAACTTGCTGAGGGCCTGCATTTCTCACAAAGGCACTTGGCCCGTGTATTGTTTAATTTTTGTCTTCATGGGGACAGAAAGGTCTTTGGCTTCCTATTCCTCTGTCTTACTGACATTACTCTTTTAGTAGAGTTACAGGTTTCTTACACAGGTCTGGAATACCTTTTAGTTAGGGGCATGTATATTTGATCGGGGAGATGTAGAATGTTTCTTGCGTGTGTGTGTCATTTATAATAAGTGCTGCTAAGAAAGGAAACTTGTTTTCAATTTATTTGTATTTATTTTTTAATTTTAATTTTAATTTTTTTAAGATGGAGTCTCACTCTGTCACCCAGGCTGCAGTGCAGTGGCGCGATCTTGGCTCACTGCAACATCTGCCTACCAGGTTCAAGCAATTCTCCTGCCTCAGCCTCCCAAGTAGCTGGAACTATAGGCACATGCCACCACGCCCGGCTAATTTTTTGTATTTTCAGTAGAGGCAGGGTTTCACCGTGTTAGCCATGATGGTCTCAAGCTGCTGACCTCGTGATCCACCCGCCTTGGCCTCCCGAAGTGCTGGGATTATAGGCATGAGCCACCGTGCGAGGCCTTGTATTAGTTAATATGCTAAAATGGCGTTCTGTTTTGGTTATAGGCCTGTCATTCCTTAGTTCTAACAGATCCTGTTTTTTCCTGCCTCCTACCCCTACTTTTTTTTTTTTTTTTTTTTTTTTTTCTGTTTTTTTTCCTCTGCTTCTGGTCCCTGCTGAGGCCTCCTGTGTGGTGATGATTGTCTGCAACACAGACCAGTGCCCTTTTCCTTGCCTTAAATTAGAAGAAATGGATCCCATGTTTACTGTTGATTATGATGTTTTTTGAGATCTTCTTGTTTAATATCATGATTTTTTTTCCAATTTCATTCTTGGCCTGAGTATTAATTATCTAGTAATTTCTTAAGGTATATGTTGCTGAGATATTTTCTATGACCTTTGTTTGTTTTTTGAGATGGAGTTTCACTCTTGTTGCCCTAGCTGGAGTGCAGTGGTGTGATCTCGGCTCACTGCCACCTCCACCTCCCAGGTTCAAGTGATTCTCTTGCCTCATCCTTGCGATAGCTGGAATTACAGGTGTGCACCACTATACCCAGCTAATTTTTGTATTTTTAGTAGAGATGGGGAGGTCTTACTGTGTAGGCCAGGCTGTTCTTGAATTCTTGACCTTGTGCTTCGCCTCCCAAAGTGCTGGGATTACAGGTGTTAGCCACCACACCTGGCCGCCTGAAAATATACTTTATTATTTATGAAATTCATGCCAAATGAGATTTTAGCTGTTCTGGCAAAAACAGAAAAAAACAAAAGTAACTGAAATGATGGATATGTTAATTTGTTAAACTCTAGTGACTTTTTTACTATTCATACCATAATATTATGTTGTATACCTTAAATATACACAATGAAATTTATCAGCAAACTAAAGTGGGCATCAAGGAAACATTTTAGTTTGACATAGGAAAAAAATTATAACCTAAGAAAAGGACATCAAGCCATTTATATTTAAAAAATTTACAGAATATGAAATGGGTCCTAGAAGGCAGTAAAAGAAAATTGAGCAAAGAATGAAAAGTATTTTGGTTTGATTTCCATAAAATAATGAAACCCCCTCACAGTCCAAGAAATTGGAAAATGGAAATACAAAGGGTTTTCATTTTCTCCATATCCTCAAAATGTAAATAGAACATAGTTGTAAGTTCTTTTTTTAATGAGTGGGAAATCTCATGCTTCATTGGTCTATAAGGACAGCGTTGCCCCTCAGGGTAGTGGGAAGTCTTGCCAGATCCAGGAAAAGAGGAAATGCACCATCCTAAAGAGGCGATCACTCTATCAGTTCTCCAAACCGGAGGAACCCAGGTTCCTTTTCCCTGTCATGATCTCCATTATCCCTCATGTTTCAGTGGGGAGCTACAGTTGTAAGTTCTATTGCAAGAGTCACTGAGCGGTGTCAAGATGCATTTATGTGTCATTGTGAGATTTTAGAGAACAATTCTTCTGTGAATGTTCTGTTGTGAAATTTTATTGGGCCAGTTTTTGGAATGTACATATTTTTTATGTTAATAAACACTAGTAGCTTGTGTTGCATCCTGTTTGGAACAATGTCTAAATGAAGACATACGGATCTTTTACAATTTTTCACTGTTTCAAAGAATGTCACCACGGCTGCCATAATGCTGTCTTCACCACAGGTGTCTGAGGATTCCTTCAGATTGGGATAAATAAGTGTTTGATCTTTTGGAAGGCCTGCCTCACTGTGTGATTATAAAATACGTGTTTCTTTTAGATCTAATGTTTTGTTGCTTACATTTTGTTTGCACAAATCTTTAATTTGAATTTTTGTGTATGTTTTGTTGTAGATTATATTTGATTATAAAGTTCTAGATTATAAATATCTGACATTTTGGGCTGATGTAATTTGTATTTTAAAGAATAAAAAAAATTATAAATATGATAATAGGTTCACATGTAAGTTGGCAAACCCTTCCATTTTCTTTCCAAAATTATTTTGGTTCTCCTTTTACACAACACAATCACATATTATTTAAATTCCACATATTGGCCTGGCGCGGTGGCTTATGCCTGTAATCCAGCCACTTTGGAAGGCCAACGTGGGTGGATCACCTGAGGTCAGGAGTTCAATATCAGCCTGACCAACATGGTGAAACCCTGTCTCTATTAAAACTACGAATATTAGCCAGGCGTGGTGGTACATGTCTGTAATCTCAACTCCTTGGGAGGCTGAGGCAGGAGAATCACTTGAACCCAGGAGGCAGAGGTTGCAGTGAGCTGAGATCACACCACTGCACTCTTGCCTGAGCAACAGAGTAAGACTTGTCTTAAAAAAAAAAAAGAAAGAAAGACAAATTCACATATTTCTTTTGTGTTTGAATGGCTCTGAATTTTTTAAGCTGCAGGTCTTTATGTCACCACGTCTTCGATTAAGAATTGAGTTTGAGGCCGGGCGCTGTGGCTCATACCTGTGAGCCACCAGCACTTTGGGAGGCCGAGGCGGGCAGATCACCTGAGGTCAGGAGTTTGAGACCAGCCTGACCAACGTGGAGAAACCCCATCTCTACTAAAAGTACAAAACTAGCTGGGCATGGTGGCACATGCCTGTAATCCCAGCTACTCGGGAGGCTGAGGCAGGAGAATCGCTTGAACCTGGGAGGCAGAGGTTGCGGTGAGCTAAGATCACACCATTGTACTCCAGCCTGGGCAACAAGAGCAAAACTCCATGTCAGGAAAAAAAAGAATTGAGCTTGTCAGTCTTTGATAACATATTACTGTAGTTCAGTAATGTTAGATATATTCACATTGTTCATTGGACTCCCAGAATGCATATGTTCTTGGTGTTTGGTGGTTTTTCATCAGTCTGTTAGGCTGTCTTCATTTTCCTGCCTTCCTGCCTGCCCTCCCTCCTTGCCTCCTTCCTTCCTTCTTTTTTGAGATGGAGTCTCACTCTGTTGCCCAGGTTGGAGTGCAGTAGCACAATCCTGGCTCACTGCAACCTCTGCCTCCTGGGTTCAAGCAATTCTCCTGCCTCAATCTCCCTTAGGAGCTAGAACTACAGACATGGGCCACCACACCCGGCTACTTTTTTATTTTTGGTAGAGATGGGGTTTCACCATGCTGGCCAGGCTTGTCTCAAACTCTTGACCTCAGGTGATCTGCCCAACTCGACATTTTCTTTCTTTTTTTTAATAATTTTTCTTCCCCTCCCTGTCAAAATCCCCTTTGAGTTAACTGATTCCTTCTTCATGATTAAGCCTTCTATTGAACTCATCTAGTGAATTGGTCAACTCAGTTGTGATTTTAGCTTCAGACTTTCTTTTTCTTTTTCTTTTGCCTTTTCTTTTTCTTTTTTATTGTTTTATTTTTTGAGATAGAGTCACACTCTGTTGCCGAGGGTGGAATGCAGTGTTGCAATCTCAACTCACTGTAACCTCCGCCTCTGGTTGAAGTGATTCTCATGCCTCAGCCTCAGATTACAGCCATGTGCCACCATGCCCAACTAACTTTTGTATATTTAGTAGACATGGGGTTTCATAATGTTGGCCAGGCTAGTCTTGAACTCCTACCCTGAAGTGATCCTCCCTCCTGGTCCTCCAAAAGTCCTGGGATTACAGTTGTGAGCAGTCACACCCGACTCAAATTTTTTTAAATTCTTTAAAGTGAAGATGTAAATCGCCCTTTCTTTCATGTAGATTTGTAGGGATTCCTTTTTTTTTAATAGACCGTATTTTCCTATTTCTTTGTATGTTTTATTGTCTTCTTTTGCAACTCCAGCATTTGAAAAATCACCTGCCTCCCCAGATTTGGTGGTTGCTTTGAATAGGGAGGACACCCCAATCAACTACTCTAGATCCTGGAAACTTCCCATGCCTTTTCTCACTGGGGATTGTGTCCTCTTTGGGCCTTTGCTTGTCATCTCCCTATTGAAGAGGTTTGCTGATTTCTACTCAGAAGCTCCCCTGTTTTCTGTGCTATTGTAGACTCTGGTACTGCAGACATCTGTGGTACTAGATCTTCACCCTCATTTCCTTTTGTGTTACTCTAGTCAGTGGTTTATGTCAATCATTTTTTTGCTCAGTGGCCCCTAACCTTTCATCCTGTTTCTTTCAGTACTACCACAGGAAGTCATCACTAGGGCAATTCTCAGTCTAGCCATAGGGCAGGGACACCTCAGAGAGTCCTTACGAGGGCAAGGTCAAGGGGAGCCCTGGGAGCAGGACCACCCCTGAGACCCCAGAACTGTAGAGTCACTGGTATCTGGTCCCAGCTCGGGAGACCACAGCCTGTGAGAACTTCCATGTGGGGTGATCCCAACAAAACTACTGCGGCAGGGATCCCCAGGACCTGGGGGACCTAGCCCCTACTCCAGCGTGTCTAGAATGTGGGACATAGAGTCAAAGAAGATTATTGTCAAGCCTTAAGATTTAATGCATGTGCCCTATTCGAGTTTGAGACTTAGATGGGAAAAGCCACCTCTTTCCTGTTTCTCCCTTTTGGAATTGAAATATGTAACCTGTGTCTGTCCCACTATTGGATGTTGGAAGCACTTAAGTCGTTTGATTTCACAGGTTCACAGTTGGAGAGCAGTTTGCCTCAGGATGTGTTTAGACTTTTGAATTGGTAGTAGAAAACTTTTAGACTTTCCATTGGGATGGAATTCTTTTGTTATGTGAAGAGTACATGAAATTTGGTGGAGCAAGATGGAATGCTGTGGTCTGAGTGTTTTTCTCTCCTCCACAATTCACTTGAAACTTAAACCCCAGTGCCCAATCTCCAAGTATTGTGAGTTTTGGGTTTTAATAGGTGATTGGATCACCAGGGGTCTGTCCTTATCAATGGGATATGGTATTCTGGACAATGAGATTTCAAAACGCTTATCCTACAGAGTTCAATGATTTTTGGCCCTTTTGTCCCTTCTGCCTTGTGGGGACACAGCGTTCCTCCCCTCCAGAAATGCAACAAGACACCATCTTGGAAGCAGGGATCATCCCTCAGCAGACATCAGTCCTGTTGGCACCTTGATCTTGGATTTCCCAGCGTGCACAATCATGAGAAATACATTTCTATTGTTCGTAAATTACCCAGTCTGTCTTCTTTGATTACGGTGGCATAGAGAGACTAGGACATACTGTAACTGTAATTTAACTGTTTGATTGTTTTGGTTGAACTCTAATTCTCAGACATTTGGGTTCAGATGCTTGCTCTGCTCTTTTCAGGTTGTTGACCTAGGCAAGTTTGTTTGCGTGTCTGTGACATAGTAACATGGGAAGAAATATCTCTCTCATAGGCTAATATGTTGTTATTTGAATTAGAACATGTAAAGCAATTGGAGAAATGACCAGAACATGGGGAGTATTCCAAAACTTGAGTCATTGCTGTTGCTCTGGTCATCACAGTTTTTAGTTTCTGACTTTTCTTTAAAGCCGCTATAGACATTGTTATCTCTGAAAACACCACTCACATCCTAGCTCATCTGGACGCTCAGTTGATGTATGGAACATTATATCTAGCACTTTTTTAGGGATAACCATGTGTTTTTCTTATTTGTATATTTTTTTTATATTCTCCACAAACAGAAATGTACACTAATTTAGAGAATATAATAGTCTTCTATTGTGTTTTATAACAAACTAAAATTAGGGACAGATGACTTTCTCACAGATGCCTTTTATAGATATGTCAGAACACACACTTTAATCAAAGTGATATGACAGTTCTCTCTTCTTATTTTAGGTAAACATAGTGCTCCTTTTTAGTTAAATAAAACATATTTTAGGTAAATCATATTGCTCTTTTTTGAAATGTGTTTTACATTTCAGGGACCTTTGACATTCAGGGATGTGACCATAGAGTTCTCTCAGGAGGAGTGGAAATGCCTGGACCCTATGCAGAAAGCTTTGTACAAGGATGTGATGTTGGAGAACTACAGGAACCTGGTCTTCCTGGGTGAGGATAATTTCCTTCTAGAAGTTGAGATCTGCCCTTGTGCATGTTTGTATTTTCTCTGTTGTCTTTCTTGGGAGCCCTTCCATTATTTGAGCCTGAAGTTGTTGATTAAAAAATAAAAGGTTCATAATGCTGCATCAGGCCTTTCACTGTCCCCTTTCTATAGATATTCTGCTGCCTTCTTTGTACGTTAGTGGTGGTTCCAGAGCTGAAGTACACAGCGAACTTTATGGCAGAGTTAAAATATCCAATTCACTGTTTTCTGTCCCTGCACTTTTAAATTTGTTTGTTTAAGACAGGATGTTGCTTTATTGCCCAGACTGGAGTGCAATGGTGCGATCACGATTCACTGCAACCTCTGTCTCCTGGCTCAAGCAGTCGTCCCACCTCAGCCTCCCAGGTAGCTGGAACTATGGGTGCATGCCACCATGCCCTGGTAGAGACAGGGTTCCACTGTGTCACTCAGGCTGCTCTTGAACTACTGGGCTCAAGGAATTCTTTGGTCTTGGCACCCCAGAGTGCTGATATTACAGGCTTGAGCCAGTACGCTTGGCCTGTCCTTGTGTTTTTGATTCAGTAGTTCTTGGAAGAGAGCTAGATGTCTGCATCTTATACTGTTCCCTAAGCATTCAGAAGGAGGCAATCAATGGATGAGTTTGTGAAATATTTTATAGATCCAACTGTAATGTTTTCTCTGCTACCTAAACATTGGGCTGGAATTCTTGAACACCATCAGCACATTTTCTTTATTTTATCATGAGCCAGACTCTATCTTGCTGACCTGAATATTATCTTTATGTTGAAGCAAGGGAAAGAGCCCTGGACCGTGGTGAGCCAAGTGAAAATAGCAAGGAACCCAAATTGGAGGGGAATGCATGAAAGGTGTGATCACAGTTAAGAGCTGAGATGGGCACAATGAAATTCTGTTTGGGAAACTGCAATTGGGAGGGTTTGGTTGAAAAACAAATTTGATTTCCTCTGAGCTCTGAAATCTTTCTTCCCACCTATCACTCTGCTCTCCAGATATGTATCAGTTTATCCCTTCACTCTCCAGTGCTGCTGCAGCTCAGAGCAAAAGGACAAGACTGTTACGATAGCAGTGTCATCTGTCTTCTGTGAACTCTGGTGCTTTGACTCTGTGGCCTGGGAAGGGCCTTTTCAAAGGAATCTCTTGTCCCTGTGGTCTCTCCTCCTGGTCTTGCTTTCATCTAGATGCTCAGTCTCTGTTCATACAGATCAGAGCTGAGGCTTCCATCTTACTGATGCCTAGTGCTTTCCTGTTTCCACCCATTTCCTATACTTGAAAGAGCTGGTCAGGAGATGGAAAGACTTTGGTTTTTCTTCCTTTGAATCTGCATTCCCAGAAACTACACTGAGCTGTCCTAAGCTCTCTCTACCTGTTCAGCTTTCTCAGCCATTTCTTCAGTTCTTCTTTGGCCACTCTTCTTGGGTTTGTGACAGCAGAGTAAGATGGGTCCTCTGAGATTGTCACATAGAAGAATAGGAAAGACAGTTGACACAAACATCCTCTCTTCGATTCTTAGAGCTATACAGGGAGCATATCTCTGTCTTGAAACTCTTACCTTGGCTTCTGTAGACAGCACAGTCTCATTTCAAGATCCCTCCTAATCCTACTACTGTGTTTTTCCCTGTCTTCCAGTGCTCTGTCGAGTATGGTTATGCCTTGGCTCTTCCTCATCTTCTATTCGCTTTATGTTTGTGTGATTTTTTTTTTTTTTTTTTTGCCTCTGAGTCTTACTTTGGATAAACACATTTCTAGGGTCTGACATGTCATCCTTGATTTGTTGTGACCACCCACCTTGAGGTTACGAATAACATCTTTTAGACTATCTCATGGAGTAGGTTTATTGGTTAACGGAAAATTCTTGAAGGGAGAGCACTTTGAGTAATAAGTTTTAGTATCATGTTGTTACATACAGATATGCCTATTAAAGCCAGAGTCTACTCTTTAATGCTAGAATAGTCAGCATTTCCCATGATATTCAGATAGAGAACATCACAAGATCATGGGTTTTTAGAAATGTCACAAAATTATCTCCCAAGGGTACTGTGGATCTCATATACTTATGGTCTTCCTTTTTGAGCTAGCAGTGAATGGTGTAGAAATTTCTCTCAGGGAGAACATTGTCCAAGTTCACAGCTTCACGTCTGCAGGACTGTTGCCTGAACCACTGCTCACGCCACAGTTTTCTTTGCCACTATTTTCCATCTACAATGAGTATGACTTTGATCTTATTGAGGAAGCTAGTGAAGTTGAATGAAGCTTTTTTTTTGTTTTGTTTTGAGATGGAGTCTTGCAGTGTCTCCCAGGATTGAGTGCAGTGGTGTGATCTCAGCTCACTGTAACCTCCACCTCCCAGGTTCAAGTGATTCTCTTTGCCTCAGCCTCCCTAGTAGCTGGGGTTACAGGTGCCCACTATCTCAAGCCTGGCTGATGGTTTTGTATTTTTAGTAGAGATGGGGTTTCACTATGTTGGCCAGACTGGTCTCGAACTCCTGACCTCGTGATCTGCCCACCTCGGCCTCTCAAAGTGCGGAAATCACAGGCATGAGCCACCGTGGCTGGCCAAAGCTTATATTTTTTAAATCCATATAATTTCTTTTAAGTGACCGCTACTTTTTTCTGGTGCATTTTCATGTATTATAAGTGAACTTTTTATTTATTTAATTATTGGATCCATATTTTTGAGGATACTCAGTTTTCTTTGTTTTATGTTTCTTTTTGAGATAGAGTTGTATTGGGGAATGCATATCATTTTATATATTTTACAAGATTTCTCTCTTTAGTACAGATGGTATAGCTCAGCAGCAGTTTCTCTATAACTTACTCAAACTCAATAGTGTTGTCATAAGTCAGTTACTCCTTTTACTCCCATTTCACCTGACTTAATTCCTCCTATTAAATTTGTTAATTAAATAGGTTATAGTTCCTTTTATTGGAAATTTTTTAAAACCTTAAATATAATTTTTTTTTTTTTTGGAGTCAGAGTCTTGCTCTGTCACCAGGCTGGAGTGCGGTGGCGCAATCTTGGTTCACTGCAACCTCCACCTCCTGGGTTCAAGCGATTCTTCCGCCTCAGCCTCCTGAGTAGCTGGGACTACAGGCACGTGCCACCATGCCTGGCTAGTTTTTTTGTAATTTTAGTAGAGACGGGGTTTCACCGTGTTGGCCAGGATGGTCTTGATCTCTTGACCTTGTGATCCACCTGCCTCAGCCTCCCAAAGTGCTGGGATTACAGGCATAAGCCACTGCGCCTGGCCAAATATAATTTTGTAATGAAGTTACTATCTTAATTGTAGAAATACCATGAGAGAGATTGGTCATACTTTGTTATATAAGACACATTGCTTTTCTGTAGTAAGTTTCAGTTTCCTAAATATAACTTGCTGGATTTTTTGTAAATAACACTGTTTTTGTGGGGGTTTTTTTTTTGCACAAATGCTATAATAATCTCCTGTCTACTTTCATGTCCATCATGTTATACTGAATTATTATTTTAAAACCTTACTTTATTTTACATGTAGCCCATTTCTTGCACTTTAAGGACTTCTCAACTGATGTTTATAAAACCTATATCTATTTTTCCATCATGCTTAGGGAATGAGGAATAAATTTTCTTTAAAAATATGTGTTTTGTCCAGAAATGTTTTCTTCTAGGATTTTTGTAACCCGAGATCTTAATTTAAGTCTATATTTATCTTGAATTAGTTTTTGTGTATAATGAGAGATAGGG
The DNA here is from genome assembly GCF_009761245.1 of Sapajus apella. Classification (NCBI taxonomy): domain Eukaryota; kingdom Metazoa; phylum Chordata; class Mammalia; order Primates; family Cebidae; genus Sapajus; species Sapajus apella. The sequence goes on along the minus strand of NW_022437084.1, from coordinate 741,653 downwards.
GTCCAGTTTCATTCTTGGATATGTGACTAGCCAGTTTTTCCAGCATCCGTCATTGAATAGTATGTCTTTTCTCAATTGTTTTTGTTGACTTTGTCAAGATCAGTTGGTTGTAGGTATATGGCTGTATTTCTTGGTTCTCTATTCTGTTCCATTGGAGATCTTCTATTTTAACAGAAGCATTTATAGCTAACACTTTTCTGTCTTAGCAGTGTTTTCTCTGCATACATAAGTTTTGGTATGTTCTATTTTCATTTTCCTTTGTTTTGAGATATGTTATCATTTCCCTTGAGATTTCCAGTTTGACATACTGGCTGTTTAGGAGTATGTTGTTTCCATGTATTTGTTGATATTATGATTTTTTTTCTGCTGTTGATCTTTAGTTTTATTTTATTATGACAAAGTATCATAATATATTTATGATGGGATAAATTATACTTTATGACTTTAGTCTTTAAAAAGTGTTAAACAAGGTCAGGAGTTCGAGACCAGGCTGGCCAACATGGTGGAACCCCATCTCTACTAAAAATACAGAACTTAGCTGGGCATGGTTGCGCCTGCCTGTAGTCCCAGCTACCCGGGAGGCTGTGTCAGGAGAATCGCTTGAACCTGGGAGCTGAAGGTTGCAGTGAGCCAAGATTGTGCCACTGCATTCCAGCTTGGGTGACAGAGGAAGGGCCTCAAAAAAAAAAATGTTCACAAGTTTTCTTTTTAGATATTTCTTTTGAAGAATGTTTCATGTAGTTATGAGAAATTTGTTTTGTGCTGTTTTTGGGTGATGAGTTCTGTATATATAGATTAGGTCCAATTTGATGTATAGTTTAGGTTGTCTAGTTACTTACTTTTTTCCTGTCTGATTGTCCTATTTATAAAAGTGGTCCATGGAAGTCTTTTATTATTACTGTGGAACTTTTCTCTTTTTAGTTAGTTTCTCTTGCTTCGTATATTAAGGATCTCTAATCTTGGGACATATAACTGTAATTGGTGTATCTTCCTAATGAATTAACCCTTTAATTGTTACATAATGCCCTTCCTTGTCTCTTGTACCAGTTTTGACATAAACTCTATTTTGACTGATACCAATTTAGCCACCTCTGATATCTTTCTGTTATCATTTATAAGGGGTATCTTTGCCGGGTACAGTGGCTCATGCCTGTAGTCCCCAGCACTTTGGGAGGCTAAGGCGGGCAGATCACCTGAGGTCGGAAGTTCAAGACCAGCCTGACCAACATGGAGAAACCCCATCTCTACTAAAAATACAAAATTAGCCAGGCATGGTGATGCATGCCTATAATCCCAGCTACTTGGGAGGCTGAGGCAGGAGAGTTGCTTGAACCAGGGAGATGGAGGTTACAGTGAGCCGAGATCACACCATTGCACTCCAGCCTGGGCAACAAGAGCGAAACTCTGTCTCAAAAAAAAGGAAAAAAAAGGGGGATGGATATCTTTTCTTATTCTTTGAATTCAGCCTATGTGTGTCCTTCAAATAAATATGAATCTTTTGTGGATAGCATGTAGTTGGAGCCTGTTTGTAAAATTCATTCTGCTAGTCAGCGTTTTCTGATTGTGGAGTTTAAGCCACAATGTAATTACACATTAATGTAATGTACATAATTACATTAATGTAATTACTGATGGAGAAGGACTCATTGTTGCCATTTTGCTAAATGTTTACTCTGTCTCCTTTAGATTATTTTGTTCTTCATTTCTGTTACCGCCTTTGTGTTTATTTATTTGATTCATTTGTCTTGACATACTTTTATTTCCATTGTGTATGTCTTCTATACATTCTTTGTGGTTACCATTGCAATTACAGAAAATACTTTAGATTTATAACCTCTTTTTTTAAACTCATAACAGTTTAACTTCAATCACGTACAAAAGGGACTGCTTTACAGGCCTGCTTCCATGTTATGTTTTTGATATCACTGATTACTTCCATATATACTGTGTCTCCATGAACATGTATTTAAACCTTGACAATAGTTTCCTGCTTTCTTAGTTTTCTCAGACTAATCTTTGCCTATTTTGCTAGGGTTTCTTCTTCTGTACAAATACAAAAGCTAGCAGAAGACAAGAAATAACTAAGATCAGAGCAGAACTGAAGGAGATGGAGACACAGAAAACCTTTCAAAAACCAATAAATCCAGGAGCTGGCTTTTTGAAAAGATCAACAAAACAGACTTCTAGCCAGACGAATAAAAAAGAAAAGAAAGAAGAATCAAATAGATGCAATAAAAAATGATAAAGGGGATATCACCACCGATCCCACAGAAATATACATTACCATCAGGATTACCACAAACAACTCTATGCACATAAACCAGTAAATCTAGAAGAAATGGTTAAATACTTGGACACACACAACCTCCAAGACTAAACCAGGAAGAAGTGGAATCCCTGAATAGACCAATAACAAGGTCTGAAGTAGAGGCAGCAATTAATCACCCACCAACCAAAAAAAGGCCAGGTCTAGATGGGTTCCCAGCCGAATTCTACCAGACATACAAAGAGGAGCTGGTGCCATTCCTTCTGAAATTATTCCAAACAATACAAAAAGAGGAAATCCTCCCTAACTCATTTTATGAGACCAACATCATCCTGATACCAAAACCTGGCAGAGATACAACTAAAAAAGAAAATTTCAGGCCAATATTCATGAACATCGATGCACAAATCTCGAATAAAATACTGGCAGACCGAGTGTCAGCACATCAAAAAGTTTATCCAGCACGTTCAAGTAGGCTTTATCCTGGGGATGCAAGGCTGGTTCAACATATACAAATCTATAAACGTAATCCATCACATAAACAGAACCAAAGACAAAAACCACATCATTATCTAAATATATGCAAAGAAGGCCTTCAACAAAATTCAACAGCCCTTTATGCTAAAAACTGTTAAACTACATATCGATGGAACATATCTCAAAATAATAAAAGCTATTTATGACAAACCCACAGCCAATATCATACTGAATGGGCAAAAATTGGAAGCATTCCCTTTGAAAACTGGCACTAGGCAAGGGTGCCCTTTCTGACCATTTCTGTTCAACATAGTATTAGAAGTTCTAGCCAGAGCAATCAGGAAAGAAAAAGAAAGGGTTTTCAAGAAAAGAAATAAAAGATACTCAATTAGGAAAATAAGTCAAATTGTCTCTATTTCCAGATGACATGATTGTATATTTAGAAGACCCCATTGTCTCAGCCCAAAATCTTCTTAAGCTGATAAGCAACTTCAGCAAAGACTCAGGATACAAAATCAATGTGCAAAAATTATAAGCATTCCTATACACCAATAACAGACAAACAGCCAGATGATGACTGAACTCCCATTGAGAATTGCAACACAGAGAATAAAATACCTGGGGATACAACTAACAAAGTATGCAAAGGATCTCTTCAAGGAGAACTACAAACCACTGCTCAAGGAAATAAGAGAGGACACAAACAGATGGAAAAACATTCCATGCTCATGGTTAGGAAGAATCAATATCGTGAAAATGGCCATAGTGCCCAAAGTAATTTGTAGATTCAATGCTATGCCCCTCAAACTACCATTGTCCCCCTTCTCAGAACTGGGAAAAACCGCCTTAAACTTCATATGGAACCAATTAAGAGCCCACATAGCCAAAACAATCCTAAGCAAAAAGAACAAAGCTGGAGGCATCATGCTACCTGACTTCAACCTATACTATAAGGCTACAGTAATCAAAACAGCATGGTACTTGTACCAAAACAGAGATATTGACCAATGGAACAGAACAGAGGCCTCGGAAGTAACGCCACACATCTGTAGCCATCAGATGTTTGACAAACCAGACAAAAGCAATGGGGAAAGGATTCCCTGTTTAATAAATTGTATTGGGAAAACTGGCCAGCCATGTGCAGAAAGCTGAAACTGGACCCCTTCCTTATACCTTATACCGAAATTAACTCCAGGTGGATTAATGATTTAAACATAAGACCTAACACCATAAAAACCCGAGAAGAAAACCTAGGCAATACCATTGAGGACATTAGCATAGGCAAGACTTCATGACTGAAATACCAAAAGCAGTGGCAACACAAGCCAAAATAGACAAATGGGATCTAATTAAACTCCAGAGCTTCTGCACAGCAAAAGAAACAATCATTAGAGTGAACTGGAAATGAACAGAATGGGAAACAATGTTTGCAATGTACCCATCTGACAAAGGGCTAATAGCCAGGATCTACAAAGAACTAAAACAAATATACAAGAAAAAAACAACCCCATCAAAAAGTGGGTAAAAGATATGAACAGACACTTTTCAAAAGAAGACATTTATGAGGCCAACAAAGAAATGAAACAATGTTCATCATCACTGGTCATTAGAGAAATGCAAACCAAAACCACATTGAGATACCATCTCATGCCAGTTATAATGGCGATCATTAAAAAAATCTGGAGATACCAGATGCTGGAGAGGATGTGGAGAAATAGGAACGCTTTACACTGTTGGTGGTTGTATAAATTAGTTCAACCATTGTGGAAGACAATATGGCGATTCCTCAAGGATCTGTAAATAGAAATTCCATTTGACCCAATAATCCCATTACTTGGTATATACCCAAAGGATTATAAATCATTCTGTTATAAAGACACATGCACACGTGTGTTCATTGCGGCACTGTTTACAATAGCAAACACCTGGAACCAACCCAAATGCCCATCGATGATAGACTCGAAAAGGAAAATGTTGCACATTACACCATGAAATACTATGCAGCCATAAAAAACGATGAGTTTGTGCCCTTTTTAGGGACATGGATGCATCTGGAAACCATCATTCTCAGCAAGCTAACACAAGAGCTGAAAATCAAACATTGCATTTCTAACTCATAGGCGGGTGTTGAACAGTGAGAAAACATGGACATAGCAAGGGAAGCCTCAAACACTGGGGTCTGTTGGGGGTGGCTAGGGGAGGGGCAGTGGGGGATGGGGAGATTGGGGAGAGATAACATGGGGAGAAATGCCAGATATACGTGACAGGGGAATGGAGGCAGCAAACCACCTTGCCATGTATATACCTATGCAACAATCCTGCCTGATCTGCACATGTACCCCAGAACCTAAAGTACAATTAAAAAAAGAAAATAGAAAACAAAATCTGGAGACAACAGATACTGAAGAGGATGTGGCGAAATAGGAACACTTTTACACTGTTGGTGGTAGTGTAAATTAGTTCTACCATTGTGGAAGACAGTGTGGCAATTCCTCAAGGATCTAGAACTAGAAATACCATTTGAACCAGGAATCCCATTACTGGGTATTTACCCAAAGGATTATAAATCAGTATTTTATAAACACACATGCACACGTATGTTCATTGCAGCACTGTTTACAATAGAAAAGACTTGGAACCAACCCAAATGCCTATCAAAGATAGACTGCATAAAGAAAATGTGGCACATATGTACCAGGGAATACTGTGTAGCCATAAAAGAAGGATGAGTTCATGTCCTTTGCAGGGACATTGATTAATCTGGAAACCATCATTCTCAGCACACTGACACAAGATCAGAATACCAAACACCACATGTTATCACTCATAAGTGGGTGTTGAACAATGAGAACAGAAGGACACAGGCAGGTGAACATCACACACTGTGGTCTCTTGGAGGGTGGGAGGCTAGGGGAGGAAGAATGGGGGCTGGGGAGATTGTGGAGGGATAACATTGGGAGAAATACCTAATGTAGGTAGCAGGTGAATGGAGGCAGCAAACCACCATGGCATGTGTATAATCCTGCAAGATCTGCACATGTACCTGATAACTTCAAGTAAAATTAAAAAAAAAAAATTGTAAATACAAAAGAAAAGTTAGTGTTCTCAACATATTTTCTACTTATGCTATCTTTAGAACATATGTTCTTGCTTATTATAAAGGGAGAATTGTTTAGAATTCCATACTATAAATTTTGTATATTTACATATAATGCAAATTTAAATATGCACTATATAAATTTGTAGCATGGAATTATAAATATATTGTATATTATATTTTACTTACCTGCTGGTTTTATCATGGGTTATTAGAAGTTTTATTTATTAATTCATATGATTATTAATTAATTAAACTTGTTAACATTTACCATTATACTATATCTTGCTGTAGTTTGGCATTTGTTTGTACACAGTAAATATGAATTAAATATATATAACTTTTATTCTTTTCTGTTCCGAGAGAGCCATATGTTTACTGCCAGTTGGTGTGTAATTTGCTGTTATTAGTTGCAAAATACTTCTTTTAGTGCTAATATATGTTTGCACAGCATGAGTCTTTGGTCGTAGGATGTTTGAAACTAGGCTTTCCTAAAATTTGATTTACATGTTGTCACCCTTTCTTTACTATACAATTCTATTCGTTTTGTATTTCTAAAAAAAAAAGATCATGGTAGAGAACTTTCACACCTGTCTACATTATGTTTAGTGTAGTATGGTTCCATTATAAAATATTTATTTATCAATAATAGTTATTGAAAAAAACCCATGTTCATTATATTTTGCAGGTATCTCTCCTAAATGTATGATCAAGGAATTACCACCAACAGAGAACAGTAATATAAGAGAAAGATTCCAAACAGTGACACTGGAAAGACATCAAAGCTACAATCTTGAAAATTTATACTTCAGGGAAATACAGAAAAATCTACATGGCCTTGAGTTTCAATGGAAAGATGGTGAAAGAAATTATCAAGAAGTGCCAGTGCCCCATGAAAACAATGTTGCTGGTAACAGAGCTCAACATAGTCAAGGGGATGTAGAAAACAAGCATACTGAAAACCAGCTTACGGCAAGCTTTCAGTCACACCTGGCTGAACTGCAGAAAGTCCAAACTGAGGGGAGAACTTATGAATGTGATCAAATGGTGAAGACAAGTAATAATGGTTGTTTAGTTTCTCCACACATTAGGGGAAAATCTTATGTGTGTAATGAATGTGGCAAAACGTTTGGAGAGTCTTCCAGTCTTAGTACTCATCAGATGATACATACTACAGAGAAACCTTACAAATGCAATGAGTGTGGCAAAGCCTTTTGTCGGGCCTCACTAGTAACTGTACATCAGGTAGTCCATACAAAAGGGAAACCATGTCAATGTGATGTATGTGGCAAGATCTTCAGAAAAAAATCATATTTTGTAAGACACCAAAGGAGTCACACTGGACAAAAACCCTACATATGTAATGAATGTGGCAAGTCCTTTAGTAAAAGTTCCCACCTTGCTGTTCATCGGAGAATTCATACTGGTGAAAAGCCTTACAAATGTAATATGTGTGAGAAATCTTTTAGTCAACGTGTCCATCTTAGACTTCATCAGACAGTTCATACTGGTGAGAGACCCTTCAAATGTAATGAGTGTGGCAAAACCTTTAAACGGAGCTCAAACCTCACTGTACATCAGGTAATCCATGCAGGAGGGAAACCACATAAATGTGATGTATGTGGCAAGGCATTCAGACATAGATCGAATCTTGTATGTCACCGGAGAATCCACAATGGAGAGAAACAATACAAATGCAATGAATGTGGCAAGGTCTTCAGTAAATGTGCAAGTCTTGCAGTGCATCGGAGAATCCATACTGTAGAGAAACCTTGCAAATGCAATGAATGTGGCAAGGTGTTCAGTAAACGTTCAAGTCTGGCAATGCATCAGAGAAGTCATACTGGACAGAAACCTTACAAATGCAATAAATGTGGTAAGGTCTACAGTAAGCATTCACATCTTGTAGTGCATTGGAAAATTCATACTGGAGAGAAAGCTTACAAATGCAATGAATGTGGCAAAGTTTTCAGCATATATTCACGTCTTGCAGCACATCAGAGAATTCATACTGGAGAGAAACCTTACAAATGCAATGAGTGTGGCAAGGTCTTCAGCCTGCATTCACGTCTTTCAGTGCATCGGAGAATTCATACTGGAGAGAAACCTTATAAATGTAAAGAATGTGGCAAGGTCTTCAGTGACTGTTCAGCTTTTGCAAAGCATCGGCGAATTCATACTGGAGAGAAACCTTACAAATGCAAAGAATGTGGCAAAGTCTTCAGTCAGTGTTCACGTCTTACAGTCCATAAGAGAATTCATAGCGGAGAGAAGCCCTACAAATGCAATGAATGTGGCAAGGTCTACAGTCAATACTCACATCTTCTAGGGCATCGGAGAGTTCATACTGGAGAGAAACCTTACAAATGTAATGAATGTGGCAAATCCTTTAATCAGGGCTCAACACTCAATAGACATCAGAGAATTCATACCGGAGAGAAACCTTACAAATGTAATCAGTGTGGAAATTCCTTTAGTCAACGTGTCCATCTAAGACTTCATGAGACAGTTCATACTGGAGACAGACCCTACAAATGTAATGAGTGTGGAAAAACCTTTAAACGGAGCTCAAACCTCACTGCACATCAGATAATTCATGTAGGAAGGAAACCATATAAATGTGATGTGTGTGGCAAGGGATTCAGGCATAGTTCACATCTTGTAAGTCACCAGAGAATCCACACTGGAGAGAAAAGATACAAATGTACTGAATGTGGCAAGGCCTTTGGACGGTTGTTTTCCCTCAACAAACACCAAAGAATTCATTCTGGCAAAAAAACCTTATAAATGTAATGAGTGTGGGAAACCCATTATTTGTTGCTCAGGCCTCACTAAACATCAAATAAGACATACTGGAGAGAATCTTACAACTAAACTCAATATGACAAGCCTTAGACATTGTCCTAGCTTCTGGAATCGCCGAATAATTCATACTTAATAATATAGCTTGTATATGTATCCCTTTTTTGAAATCTCATGTGGAATTGTAATCTCCAGTATTGGAGGTGGGGTCCATTGGGAGGTGACTGGATCATGGAGGTGGATTTCTCCAGTTAAGAAAGATTCAGCATCATCATTGGATCTCAAGATTTAGCATCATCCTCTTGGTTCTGTCCTGGCAGTAGTGACTTCTCTTGAGGTCTGTGTATTTAATAGTGTACAGCACTTCCCTGTTGCTTGCTCTCATTCTCACAATGTGAAATACCTACACCCTCTTTGCCTTCCACCATGATTTTAACCTTCCTGAGGCTTCCCTAGAGGGTGATCAGATGCCAGCATTTTGTTTCCTGTTAAGCCTGCAGAAGTGTGAGCCAATTAAACCTCTTTTCTTTATACATCAGTCAACCTCAGGTATTTTTTTCTAACAATGCAATTGTGACCTAACGCCTTTACACATGCAGTGAATATACCTATGTTGTAAGCTAGTGTTCACTACTCACTAGGTGTAGGAATATACATCCTGGAGATAAATCACAGAAGTATAATATGTGTGGCAAGAATTCCCAAAAGCCAAAACTTATGAATCTATAGATAATTCAAAGGACATAGATGTACCAATGAAATGAGGGTGGGAAAACATTTACTAGAGTTCAATCACTACTTGTCATAAGAGAGTTTATACTGAAAGGAAATCATATAAATGTATGTGTCAGAGGCTTTCCCCAGGCATCAGAACTCACTAGACATCCGAATATCCATCTTTGAGAGAAACCAAAGAAATATAATATGCATGCTAAGGCTTTTACGTGAACATCAAAATGGAAACAGAGCATTCATACTAGAGGGCAGCCTTACAAATATAATAAAGGTGGTGAGGCTTTTTAAAAAATCAAATGTTCAAAAACCTGGAATCAACCAAATTGCCTATCGGTGATAGACTGGATAAAGAAAATGTGGTACATGTACACCATGGGATACTATGCAGCCATAGAAAGGAATGAGATCATGCCCATTGAATGGATGGAGCTGGAAACCATTATCCCCAGGAAACTAACACAGGAACAGAAAACCAAACACCATATGTTCTCACTAAGTGGAAGATGAACAATGAGAATACGTGGGCCCAGGGAGGGGAGCAACACACTGGGGCCTGCCAATGGGAGTTGGGGGTTGGGGAAGGGGAACATCAGGAAACATAGCTAATGCATTTTTGCCTTGATACCTAGGTGATGGGTTGGTAGGTGCCGCAAACCACAATGGCACATGTTTTCCTATGTAACAAACCTGCAAATTGTGCACTTGTACCCCAGAACTTAAAGTGAGACAAAACAAATGCTCATGTCTTTGTAATTTGATTGAGCATATAGAGGAGAAGCATCCTACAAATGTGCTGAACATGAAAGGGACTTTAAGCAGTAGTGTGTCTTCAGGCTTTACCAAATTATTCTTACTTGAGAGAAACCTTGGAAATGTAATCAATGTGGTAGAAATTTCAACCATTTATTTCAACAGACTACATATCTTTGAAATCATCGGATAACCAAATCTACTTCTCCAAGATTGGCCTGGAATATTAATGACAGAATAACTGCAAGACAAAATTCGTTAAAACTCAGGACAACGTGTACTTTAAAGGAACAAGTGCATGTGTGGAAATGGCTCATTCAGTTTATACAATATTGTATTAAATTTGAGGGGTTTTTGTTGTCGTCGTTGTTTGTCTTTTGACAAGGAGTCTCGCTCTGTTGCCTAGGCTGGAGTGCAATGACATGATCTTGGGTCACTGCAACATCCGCCTCCTGGGTTCAAGCGATTCTCCTGCCTCAATTTCCCAAGTAGCTGGGAATACAGGTGACTGCCACCACACCTGGCTAATTTTTTTATTTTTAGTAGAGATAAGGTGTCACCATGCTGGCTAGGCTTGTCTCGAACTGCCAACTTCAGGTGATCACCCACCTCAGCCTCCCAAAGTGCCAGAATTACAGGCGTGAGCCACCGTACCCAACACAAAAAGAGGTTTCTGTTTTTTTCTTTTGTGACAGAGTCTTGCTCTGTTACCCATGCTATAGGGTAGTGGCACCAATTCACCTCACTCCATCCTTTACATCTTGGGTTGAAGGAGTTTGTGCCTCAGCCTCCCAACTAGCTGGGGTTACAGTCACACCACCCTGCCTGCCTAACTTATGTATGTTTTTCTAGAGACAGGATTTCACCATGTTGACCAGGATGTTCTCCATCTCTTGACCTTGAGACCCGCCTGCCTTGGCCTCCCAAAGTGCTGGGATTACAGGTTTGTGCCATCGTGCCCAGTGGGACATTCTTAAAGCAGCTACTAGACTATGACCTTTATCCTAAAGTTTGAAGTCTGTCACCTTCCTTACATATCCTTCATTGTGGTCTCTGGGAATGAACCATCAAGAAAGAGGGGCTACTTCATTTGGTGTGGTTCCTTCATTTCCATGCTGCCTGAAGATTAAGACCATTGAATTTTAAAATTCAGTGTCATGTGAGTTACACAGCACGGAATAATTGGGAGAATAATGTAAGTTTTTTTTTTTTTTGAGACGGAGTTTCACGCATGTTACCCAGGCTGGAGTGCAATGGCGTGATCTCGGCTCACAGCAACCTCCGCCTCCTGGGTTCAGGCAATTCTCCTGCCTCAGCCTCCTGAGTAGCTGGGATTACAGGCACGCGCCACCATGCCCAGCTAATTTTTTGTATTTTTGGTAGAGACGGAGTTTCACCATGTTGACCAGGATGGTCTCGATCTCTTGACCTCGTGATCCACCCGCCTCGGCCTCCCAAAGTGCTGGGATTACAGGCTTGAGCCACCGCGCCTGGCCGAATAATGTAAATTATGACATAAATTTTGCTTGTGTTCAGGGTGTCCATTCAGGTGTAGAGTGCCACTTTGGGTTGCAGGAAATAATTGCACAGCCAACTGTCTGAAATACCAGTGAGGACACTGATGGAATATTAACGATATTAATGGGAGGCAAGTGATAGTTTAATGAAGATGGATTGTGTGGCAGAAATAATGCAAAGGAAATGGTGGTCATCTACATTGAATGACAGCTGTTTTATCTTAAAGAGAAATTTAAAATTAGTCTTATTCTTAGAAGTAGTAGTCTGCAGTTACCAGAGAGGAGAGTTTAATCAAAATCAGAATGGCATGTTCAAGAGTCAGATTCCCATTGAAACATTTATTATATGTTACTGCTGTTGCAATCAGAATGTATCAGAAGTCTCATGGTTCAATTAACAAAACGTTATCATTTCTGTCCATAACTCAGTGACTCCTTTAACCAACAGATTTATCCTACCTTACTAAAGAACTTTCTAGCAGACACTGCACCATTACACTCTGCTGGTTAAAATAATGTGTGACAATTGTTTTCTATGGTGAAATCAAACAACATAGATTTTTACCTATACCTCAGTCCCATTTAACCCATGGGATGCCTTCCAAGTGTTCTCTATTGGGTACCTGAAACTGGATAGTACTGACCCCTAAATATACAGTTTCAGTCACGTTTTGAGGTATGACAGCAAAGCAAGCCCTGATTATTTTTATTTGCAGTCATGTACAGATTTATGGTAAATCTTAGCACTTCATATAATGTTTTTTGTTATTAAATCAATAACCTTTCACTTTTTAACTTAAACGAGGCACTTTACAACTTTCTTGCTTTCTCTCTCTCGCTCTCTTTTTTTTTTTTTTTTTTGGTGGTGGTGGTTGTTGTTAGGGGGTTTTTCTACGTCACCCAGGCTGGAGTGCAGCAGTTATTCACAGGTGAGATCTTAGCACATTGCAGCCTCAAAAAATGGTCCTCCCACCTCCACCTCCAGACTACCTGAGATTACAGATACATGCTATTGTGTCTAGCTTACAGCTTCTCTGAGATATTCAAGTTGCAGGCATCACAGCTTTGGTGCCTTAGGGCCATTATTAAGTAAAATAGGAGTTAATTGAACAAAAACACCATAATACTCTAAGAATGTACTAACTATGATGACTACAAGAAACTGAGTAATGGGTAGGTTTTTCTCTCTGGCTACACTGCATGAAAGAATGATTATGTCCTGGTTGGAACAATGTGAGATTTTATCACATCACTGAGTACAGTGCAGTTTGAAATTTCTGAGGTATTTGTTTTGGGAACATTTCATTTAATGTGTTTGGACCACAGTTGTCAAGGGTAATTGAAACCATGGAAAGCAAAACTCCAGGTAAGGTGGAATGACTGTACCAGTGTGTTGGAAGGAGGGAGTCAGCCTGTTTGGAGAAGTAAGTTTGTGATTGTGACATAGCAGCTTTGCACAAAACTGCAATTTGTCAGTTCACCAATATTGATCATGAAAATGCATGCTTGGTGAGCTTAAGAATATTCCTGAAAACCTTTGTTCCCATTGCCAATTCCTGAAAACAGTTATGAGTTCCTAAAGAACATCACCACAAAGATATTTGGGAGTGTTTGGTAAAGGCTTTTTCTTTTCAATGATTGCTGAAGGCAGGACAGGATCAAATAGAAATAGAACATTGTAAGTTCTGAGACCTGATGGACAGTAATATGGAAAATTTCTTGTTTTGCCTATTTGTGTATCTACTTGAGTGAAATTTCTCCGCATGTTTTTACCTGTATTCTAATTCAGTTGCTTTTTTGTAAGATATACTTTACTTCGTAGAGCAGGTTTTGGTTCCCAGCAAAATTTAGTGGAAGGTACAAAGATTTCCCATATAGCTCCTTCCCTGACATATGCGTAGCCTTCCCTGTTATCAACTCCTCCACCAAAGTGGTGGATTATCACCCAACATCCCTAGTTTATATTTGGCTCACACTTGTACATTGTGTGGGTTTGGAGAAGCATAAAATGGCATGTATTTACCATTATGGTAACATATGGTGTACTTTCACTACCCTAAAAATCCTCTTTGTGGCCAGGCATGGTGGCTCATGCCTGTAATTCCAACAATTTGGGAGGCCAAGGCAGGCAGATCACCTGAGATCAAGAGTTCAAGGCCAGCCTGGCCAACAGGGCGAAAACCCATCTCTACTAAAAATAGAAAAATTAGCTGTGCATGGTGGCACGCGCCTGTAATCCCAGCTACTCAGGAGGCTGAGGCAGGAGAAGTCACTTGAACCTGGGAGGCAGAGGTTGCAGCGAGCAAAGATTGCGCCATTGCACTCCAACCTGGGCAATAAGAGTGAAACTCCATCTCAGAAAAAAAAATTCCTCTTGCTTCACCTAGATTTGTATATTTCTTTCTCTTCTTTCACTTGGTGCTTCCCTAGTTTTGCTGTTGTTTTTTCATGCATACACACTGATGATTCTCAAATCATCTTTGCAAATTGAGATTTTTATCATGTAACCCCCCCCTGTTTTTCCCTTCGGGTATTTTTATTTTCTTCGAAGTTTACTTCTTTTTTTCAGTCTGTTTGGCAAGTTTATTTTGCCAGAGTTAGGGATGCTTGTGCCCATAGCACAGCTTCACAAGTTCCTGGCAACATGTAGGTGGTCAGGGCAGAGCTTGGTTATATACATCTTTTGGAGACATTGGTTAATATGTTAGATGCACATTGGTTTGGCCCAGAAAGGTGGGATAAGTCTCAAGGCCTACAAAGACAAAATGAGGGGAGAGGGGAGGAAAAAACCCAAACATAAAAGGAACAATCCTGGAAAACTGTTATAGACCATATTACTCTGAAGTGCGTGTAGGCAGGTATGAAAGTGCCTTATGTATGTAAATAGATTGCTGTTATTTTCTTCTGAATTTTATGTTGTCTAGCTTCTAGCTTCAGTTTGCAGGGCTTTAAGAAAATGTAGCTCAGTTTTCAGTGATTTCAAATTAGAAAAAATGGAAAGAATGAAGAAAAATAAGAGAAAAATTGAAAACATCATTTTGGAGACCTGTAACTAGGAAAAATGAGAATTGAGTCCAAACTTTAGAAAATAATAAAAAATGGAAAAATATTAGGCAAGACTAGAAGCTAACACAGGCGTACTGTAGTTTTTGAAACAATTCTTCTTTCTTCAGTTTCCCATTTTTACTAAAAGCAAATCAGCATAAGACAAATTTATTATACTTGGTCTGATTATATGTATAAAGTACAGTGAGAATACTTACTTTTCATATAGGATTTTAAAATTGGCTTTGATGAAACTTTGTTCCATGGAAGAAATCTCAGATAATACTTTTTAAAACAGACCCCAGCCATGACTTTGTACTAGCAAATACCTATGAGATGGGTAAATTCCTTCCCTTGTGAGGTCCCAAGATAACTTGAGGCTCCTGGGTCTGTCAGAAAGTGACATTCTTCGCTTGCCACAGGTTAGGAACCCTGTACAGGGACTGTGTTCACAAGGTATGAGGTCAGTTTTACTGAGAGGCTTTTTATTGGATCTATGTCAAGTTTTATTAGCACTCTGCTCCAGTTAAAGCCTTGGTAAAATGACCAGTTTCTCTGGTGGTGTCCTATTGCAAAAGAAAACATTCTTCTGGCACTTATGCCAATAATTACATTGATAATTTCCACAGATAATTTCTCAGATAATTTCCAAATTTTGGAGAAATCAGGTAGAGAGAAACGAATATACTTCACATTTTCATCACAGGGGTAAAATTTCCTCAATTGTTAAATGCTATCAATAGCTCAAAAGAAAAATTTTGTGACTCTGAAAAACAAAATAAAGGATCAGTAACATTTTAAGCAAAAATGTCAATAAGATTACTTTAATGTTCTATCAGTTCAGCCCATACAGTTAACACCTGTTTTGTTTGTTTGATAGTCATGAATATTTCAGCTCTCCATGAAAGTCCTGAAAATTTTTTCTCCATTCTAATGCCACAGTTTCCAGAGTAGCTGGAATTACAGGCATATGTCCATATGCCTGGTTACTTTTTGTGTTTTTAGTAGAGCTAATGTTTCACTGTATTGGTCAGATTGGTCTTGAACTCCTTACTTCAAGTAACCTGCACACCTTGGCCTCCCAAAGTGCTGGGATTTCAGGCATGAGCCACCACACCTGGCCCAAAAATACCTCTTTATTTCTATACCTTTCTTTACATCTGTCTTGTTTCCTCGTTCATTTTATTTTATACATAACCTTTAGGTGAGCTTTTTTTTTTTTTTTTTTTTTCCTGAGATGGAGTCTCACTCTCTTGCCCAGGCTGGAGTGCAGTGGCATGATCTTGGCTCACTGCAGCTTCCGCCTCCCGGGTTCAAGGAATTCTTTTGCTTCAGCCTCCCAAGTAGCTGGGATTATAGGCATGCACCACCACACCCAGCTGCTTTTTTTATTTTTGTAGAGATGCTGTTTCACCATATTGGTCAGACTTGTCTCAAACTCCTGACCTCAGGTGATCCACCTGCCTTGGTCTCCCAAAGTGCTGGGATTACTGATGTGGGCCACTTGCACCCAGCCTTAGATAAGCTTTGAATTAGACAAAAATTATTCACCTTTTAACATGGACACACTTTTTTTTTTAAGAAAAAATGTTTTCTATAATATTTTTATTGGAAAATACCCAACTAATAAATACGTTACTTAATATAACTTTAGATTTTAAATTATGTTTGTTTACAAGTATTTATACCATTGTATTTACCTAATTATTTTAATAGTTTACCTAGATTATTTATGCAAACTGCAATAGTTATTTAAATTATGAAACCACCATTGCAACATTATAACTGAGACAGTGAAAGAGAGTTGACCTTACTGACTTCATCTTGCTTCTAACCTCCAAGCTGTCTTTGATAATTCCTGAATGTAGGCCAGAACTATCTGTGGGAGGAAAGAGTATATTATCTCTGAAACTAAGATGATAACAGGCCATTCCTAAAACAAACCCTCTTGCCTACTGGGGAATAGACTCCCTGTGTAGGACCAATAAATTAACCACAATATTAGAAATTATGGTTTAAGAGTCATGCAGCAGGAGGCTGCAAGATTCTCAATCTCCCCAAATTGCTCCTGGGAATAACATCACTATTATGAAATGTAAGATACATGCTTGAGATATTTTGCAGACCCTGCAGTCGATGGATCAGCAGGCACCACACAGATCAATGAACTGGCTAATCTGGTCTCATATCCCCCACGCAGGAACTCAGCATAAGAGAAGAGGTTCAACTTCCTATGATTTCATCTCTGACCCTACCAATCACAACTACTGACCCACTGGCCCACTACCCACCAAATTATCCTTAAAAACTCTGAGCCCTAGGCCAGGCACGGTGGCTCATGCCTGTAATCCCAGCACTTTGGGAGGCTGAGGTAGGCAGTTCATCAGGTCAGGAGTTTGAGACAAGCCTGACCCACATAGTGAAACCCCATCTCTACTAAAAATACAAAAATTAGTCAGGCATGTTGTCACGTGCCTGTTGTAATCCCTGCTACTTGGGAGGCTGAGGCAGGAGAATCACTTGAACCTGGGAGGTGGAGGTTGCAGTGAGCCGAGATCACGCCACAGCACTCCAGCCTGGTGACAGAGCAAGAATCCATCTCTAAAACAAAACAAAACAAAAAACTCTGATTCCTAAATTTCCAGGGAGACTTATTTGAATAATAATAAAACTCTTGGCTGGGTGTGGTGGCTCATGCCTATAATCTCAGCACTTTGGGAGGCCAAGGTGGGTGGACCACAAGGTCAAGAGATCGAGACCATCCTGGCCAACATGTGGAAACCCCTTCTCTATAAAAATACAAAAAAAAAAAAAAAATTAGGCAGGCATAATTTTTAATCTCAAAATAAAATAAAATATAAAACTCTTGTCTTCTGCACAGTCAGCTCTGTGTAAATTACCCTTTCTCTATTGCAGTTTCCCTGTCTTGATAATTTGGCTCTGTCTAGGCAGTGGACAAGGTGACCCCATTGGGAAATTAGTTATTTTCTGTCAACCATTTGATAGCCTACGAACATCAGGGGTTTACCTATGTAAGAAGCTTGAGATTAAATACATCCTTATTTTAGTAACTAATGCAAGATTCAACTATTTTAATTAAACCAATATTAATGTATAATTTATGAAAAATTACTGAAGCAAAGATCATTCTGTTTTGGGCTGGCTTTTTACTTTTGCCACTTTTATGCCAAATTTTGATACCTTATAATGTTAGTAGCAGATATGAAATCTTAGGTTCTTGGTGCCACAAACAAAGAATTGGACATAACACACACAAATAACGAAGCAGAAAATGTTTATTAAGCACTTAAACACTCTAAGAGAGGGGAGAGTGGGCTGATCTCTGAGAAATGAGATGAGTCTGTTTTGTGTATTT
Organism: Sapajus apella; assembly: GCF_009761245.1. Classification (NCBI taxonomy): domain Eukaryota; kingdom Metazoa; phylum Chordata; class Mammalia; order Primates; family Cebidae; genus Sapajus; species Sapajus apella. The sequence goes on along the minus strand of NW_022437084.1, from coordinate 723,588 downwards.
TGGATCTTTTTATACATTTTTCTCTTTTCAAGCTGCCTAATCACTATCCAGCATCTGCCTTTTGATTGATAGGTTGGATGCACAGTTACTTTGGCCCCTATGCACTTGTGCATCACCCCCGTCTTATAATTTTAAGTATGTATATAATACTGCAGTCCATATGCATGAGCTTTAATGAGCTAATAATCATACAGGGTTATATTAAGAACAATTTTTCTCCCTAATGGGCATACCATCTTCAAGGGACTGCCCCGTACTGGTTTGATCTGAATCTAGCTAGCCATGGGCTCCTTACTCACTTCCGGTTTTGTTTGTTTGTTTGTTTGTTTGTTTTGAGACAGAGTTTCACTCTTGTTACCCAGGCTGGAACGCAAATGGCAAGATCTTGGCTCACTGCAGCCTCTGCCTCCTGAGTTCAAGCCATTCTCCTGATTGAGAGTAGCTGGGACTACAGGCTTCCCAAATAGCTGGGATTACAGGCATGTGTCACCATGCCCGGCTCATTTTTTTTTTTTTTTCCTATTGTAACTGTCCTCTGAAGTGAATGAATTGAAATAACTTTGTATTTTTAGTAGAGACGGGGTTTCTGCATGTTGGTCAGTCTAATCTCGAATTCCTGACCTCAGGTAATCTGCCCGCCTCAGCCTCCCAAAGTGTTGAGATTACAGGCATGAGCCACCACACCTGGCCAAGAATGTTTATAAAAACCCTTACATTTTACTACAGCTTGGCAATCCGTTCAGGACCCCTTTCTATGACAGAGCTGTTTTTTTCTTTAGCCTGTTAAACTGCTCCAGTCTCACTTTGGGTGTGCCTCTGTGTCCTTGATTTCCTTGGCCTTGAGACCAAGAACCTTTGGTTTTTCATTCAGGCAACCTGGCTGTTTTAGTAGGTTTGAAGAAGAGAAAGAAGGTCCTATGCTACATTGGTTATTGTCTCACAAAGTTTACATGCTGGGAAATAGGATCCTGGTTTATATGTGGTAAAACTAGGAGTCTAGGGATTGCATAGGAGGTTGAGAAAAATGCACTTTTATGGTCGAGTCACCATGCCCAGATAATTTTCATATTTTTTGTAGAGATGGGGCTCACCATATTGCCTAGGCTGGGCTGGAACTCCCAGATTCAAGAGATCTGCTCACCTTGGCCTCCCAAAGTGTGGGGATTTACAGGGGCGAGCCACTTTGCCCAGCCGAATCTCCTCTTCTTACAAATCAGTCACATTGGATTGGAGCCCACTACAAGATTATTTTAACTTAATCACTCCTTTAAATGGCCTATATCCAAATACAGTTATATTCTGAGGTATTGGGTGTTAGGACTTCAAGATATGGTTTTTTTGGAGACATGACTCTGCTCATAACACTCTGTGTTCTGGACACCCAAAATTTATGTCCTTTTTTTTTTTTAAGCCAGAGTTTCACTCTGTCGCCCAGGCTGTAGTGCATTGGCTCTTGGCTCACTGCAACCTCTGCCTCCTGGGTTCAAGCGATTCTCCTGCCTCAGCCTCCCCAGCAGCTGGGATTACAGGCACGTGCCACCATGTCTGACTAATTTTGTATTTTTAGTAGAGACAGGGTTTCATCATGTTGGTCATGGCTGGTCCCGAACTCCTGACCTCAGATGATCTGCCCACTTCAGCCTCCCAAAGTGCTGGGATTACAGGCATGAGCCACATAGGACATAAAGTGCCCAGCCAACTTTATGTCCTTCTTACATGCAAGATCCCTTCATTTCCATCTGAATAAAAATCTTTATTTATTTATTTCTTGAGACAGGGTCTCTCTCTGTCACCCAGGCTGGAGTGCTGTGATGTAATCATGACATTGCGATCTTGACCTCCTGGGCTCAAGTGATCCTTCTGCCTCAGCCTCCCAATAGATGGGACCACCATGCCTGGCTAATTTAATTTTTTGTAGTGACAGGGTCTGGCTCTGTTGCCTAGGCTGGTCTCAAATCCCTGCCCTTAAGTGATCCTGCCATTTCAGTCACCCATGTAGCTGGGACTACAGGAGTGTGCCACTAAGCCTGGCTAATTTTTATATCTTCTATAGAGACAAGGGTCTTGTTATGTGCCCAGGCTGGTCTTGAACTCCTGAGCTCAAGCAATCTGCCCTACTTGGCCTCCTAAAGTGCTGGGGTTACAGGTCTAAGCTACTTTGCCTGGCCCATCTGAAAACTCTTAATCCATATCAGTATGAACTCTAAGCCCAAAAAGCACCTAAATATAATCTGAATCACATATGGGTGAGACTCAAGGTGTGGTTCATCCTGAGGTAAAATTTCTGCCCAGCTTTGAATCTGTGAAGCCAGAGAAGTTATCTGCTTCCAAAATACAATGGTGGGACAGGCATAATATAGACCCTCAGAATGTGACGTTTGTACTTTGCTCATGTAAGTACATGCATGAAGTATTTGTCTGTGTCTAGCACAGAATGTCTTCTGGGTTCCTGGATCCAGTCACCGCCCCACATCCAATCCCCACCGAGATCCCAGTTCCCTGACTACCGAGTAGCTTCAGCTTCTCTGGTAAGACGATGGAGTCCACCAGGCTCGCAAAAATCGGTTTTGACTTAAATCAGTTCACCTTAAGAAGAAATCATCTTAGTTTTCAATATAAGTGAGATCATAACTTTAAGCTTCAACCTTAAATTCTGAAACATTAACTTAAGATGGGCAAGAAGCAACGGTGCTTCACAGGACAAGGAATAGTCACAAATATTCCCAGATCTGGAAAACAAAATCCTGCTGGGTGACAGGCAGAGTAAAGAAAGTCCCCGCCTCGGCCCCGCCCACCCCTGGAGGCTCCGCTTTATTCCCCACTTTTCGGCCCGGCCAAGCTCCACCTAGTTACGGCCGCTACCGCCCCATTCCTCCCACCACCCTCTCAGGGCCCCTCCCCAAGTCAGGCCGGTCTTTCCGCCCCGCCCCTTCCCAGTCGTGCCCCGCCCCCAGGCCGCACGGCCTTTTCTCTCCTCTCCCAGTTTCCGGCACACCCGGAAGCAGATCGCGCTGGGAGGAGGCCACGTCGCTGTGCCTGTGTTTTTGTCTACCTGGATTAAACGTGTGGTTTGCTCCGTGAACCCGGATTAAATGTTTACTTTGTTCCATCTACCTGGATTAAACATGCGCTTCGCAGTCCATTCTCCATACCTGTGACCTCGGGATCGCTACGGACCTTAAAATACCCGCTACGGCCCCTTCGTCCCAAGTAAGTCCGATTATTGCCTTCCTTTCTGTTTAAAATCTCTCAGGCTGTTCCTTGCTCCCCGCCTTTCTGCGTTAGGATCATGTAGAGAACCCCATTCAGGTCGTGTTTCTGCTTAAAACCCTTGTTGACCTCTGCTTGGGCCCCGGGCCAAGTCGAGTCCTCACTCGCAGGGTGGATTCCCGCCTGTCGCCACCCCCGAGCGTCTCCGCTGTCGGCTCCCGCAGGAGAGCGCCCGCCGCCCGGCTCCTGAAGTAGCCGCTTCTCCTCCCAGGTCCTGGGATTCTGCAGACCCTCCCTGTTGTGAGACTCCGTCCCCCACCACCTTGTGTCCTCCTCACGCCGGGTCCTTCTGCTCCCCAGGCTTCCCCTTCACAGCCACTGCTTTCCCTGACCCCGCGTTGGGGGAGGTGACCTGAGAGTGGTCACATCCAGTGTTGTTCTTTCCCAAATTTTACTCTACTAGAAAGTGTGCTCTTCTGCCAGGTGGACACCTTCTTCCTTCCCTTTCCTTCTGAATGCGTGGGTGAGAGGGATCAGGAGAGGTAAAGAGGGGGCGCGACGGAGCAAAAGGAAAAACCGAGGAGAAAAGAATGAGGGAGACCCATAAATACACGGCAGAATGGGTGATAATTTAGGGACCTGCAAAGAGCAAGAGTGAAAGAGAACAGATGGAGAAAGTAGCAGGGGGAGAAAGCAAATAGGGAAATTTAGAAAAAAAAGGGGGAACCTTCAGGGAGATGAAGGGCAGCAAAATAGAGAGGGGCGGCAAAGGAGGAGGCACTGCAGACAGACGGAGAGAAGATAAAGGAGTTGGAGCCGCGGCTGGCAGAGCAATGTGCTGGGACCGAAAGAGAGGGCAGTGTGGGTGACAAGCAGAGAGAGAACCACAGCAGGGAGGAAGCCTAGGCAGTGCGGAGTGCTAGAGAGTGGGAACAAAGGAGATGTAACAGGAAAAAGGGAATTTCACCGGAGAGCAGAGAGAGGGAGCCCAGTTGGAGGAAAAGAGGCAGAAATATGTGGAGATTGGGGACAATTGGAAAGATTGAGGAGAAAGAGCAACAGGAGGTGACGTAAGTTGGGAAGCATTGGGCAGAACAGACATAAAAGAGGGAATAAAAAAGGGGTGAAAGACAGAAAAGAAGAAAAAAAAAGCACTTGCAGAATGAGAGAGAGAAACACGTAGTGAAGAAAGTGGGAGAGGACGCCATCCAGATGAGCGGTGAGTTGACTGGATATGGATGTTGGTTGTAATATATTGATTTGAGGCTTTGTACTCTAATTTAAAATATGTTTCTTTAAATTGTACTCATAAGGATGAAAATTATCAAAGGTTTTTCTATAAGGCTTGTGCATTTTGTGTTTATTTGCCTCAAAAGATATTTGGAATGCCTGTTTAGCCAGAGGGTAGTGACTTGATCCAGTTATTTTTGGTTACTCTCTTCTTTCCAAGGATGGAGTAGAGGATAAAGGAGGAGAGAAGTGGGGCAAAAATGACTGTCACTACAAATATGTCTTTGGTGTTTTTGTTTTGTTTTGTGTTTTTGGGATAGGGTCTCTCTCTGTCGCCTAGGCTGAAGAGCAGTGGCATAATCTTGGCTTACTGCAGCATTACTTCCTTGCCTCAAGCAGTCTTTCCACCTCAGCCTCTCAGTGTGCTGGGATTACAGGTGTGAGCCACCACACCAGGCCTACACGGTATGTCTCCGAAGGAGCGTTAGAAGTCCTGGTGGTTTTTTTTTTTTTTTGTAATGAATTTACTTTTTTCTTTGTAGTTGCTTTACAGTTAATTCATTGTTATCTTGGAAGCTTGAGATAAATTTTATTCAATTACTTCTTTTCTATAGTTGCTAATTCCAGAAATAAGATTTGGTGGCATCTTGTAATCAGCTGATGTCATTCATTTCTGAATATTAGCTGCCATCATTTTTTAAACTTTTACTCCATAATTTATGAGATTTTTCAAAAACTTTCCAAACTGTTAAGGTGTCCAATATAGTATAGTCACCATGGTGTACGTTAGATTCCTCAGAACTTCATTTTATAACAGAGAATTTGTGCCCTTTAACCAACATTTCTCCATTTTCCCCACCCAGCAGCCAGTAGCAACAACTGTTCTGCCCTGTTACTATGAATTGGACTTTTTTAGATTCTACTTGTGAGATCACACGGTAATTGTCTTTTTGTGTCTGTCTTATTTCAGATAGCACAATGTCTTCCAGTTTCATCCATGTTGTTGCAAATAGCAAGATTTTCTTTTCTTTATGGTTGAATAATATTTCTTTATATATATGTACACACATACACTCTGTATAACTGTATCTATACACATACATAAATATATATATACACACATATATATTTATTCATGGATGGGCACTTGAGTTGTTTCCATATCTTGGGTGTTATCAATAATACTGTATTGATCATGGGGACTTATTTTGTGAGGTTTTTTTGTTTTTGTTTTTTCAGTAGATACATGGTCTCTGCTATGTTGTCCAGCATGGTCTCTTACTCCTGGTCTCAAGCGATCTTCTTGCCTCAGTTTCTCAAAGTGCTGGGATTACAGGCGTGAACTACTATGCCTGGCCTAGATTGTGTCTTCAAGATACTAGTTTCCTTTGTTTCCTTTGGATATATACCCAGAAATGGGATTCTTGGATTGCATTGTTTTCTATTTTTAATATTTTGAAGAATATTCATACTGTTATTCATAATGGCTGTACTGATTTGCACTCACAGCAACAGTGTACAAGGGCTCATTTTTCTCCGTATCATTGCTAACACTTGTTAGCTCTTGCCTATTTCATAATGGCCTTCCTAAGAGGTATGAGGTGATAGTTTATGGTGGGTTTGATTAGCATTCTTCTGATGATTAGTGATCTTGAGCACCTTATTATATACCTGTTGGTCATTTGTATGTCTTATTTGAAAAATGTTCAGGTCCTTTGTCCATTTTTATTGAGATTATTTGGGGTGTTTTGCTATAGATTTGTAGGAGTTTTTGTATATTTTGGGTATTAACCACTTACGAAATAGATGGTTTGCAGATACATATTTCTATCTTATAAACTGCTTTTTCATTTAATTCATTGTTTCCTTTGCTGTGCAGGAACTTTGCCACCACCCCCATCTCCCCACCCCCCATCCCCCACCCACTCACCCCCCCAGACGGAGTCTCACTCTGTCACCCAGGCTAGAGTGCAGTGGCACAATTTCAGCTCGCTGCAACCTGTGCCTTCCGAATTCAAGTGATTCTCCTGCCTCAACCCCCCAGCAGCTGGGATTACAGGTGTGAACCACCACTCCCAGCTCATTTTAATTTTTAGTAGAGTTGGGGGTCTCACCGTGTTGGCCAGTCAGGTCTCAAACTCCTGACCTCAAGTGCTCTGCCTGCCTTGGCCTCCCAAAGTGCTGGGATTACAGGCATGAGCCACCACGACTGGCCAAACTTCTTAGTTGGACATAGTCCCACTTTTTAGTGTTATGTAGTCCCACCATTTGTTGCCTGGGCTTTTGGTGTCATATCCAAAAAAAAAAAAAAAAATCATTGCCAAGATCAATGTAATGGAGCTTTTTTTTCCTATTTCCTAGAGTTTTATAGTTTTAGATCATATATTTAAGATTATATATTTAAGTCTTTGATCCATTTTGAGCTTATCTTTACATATAGTATAAGGGTCCAGTTTCATATTCTTTTGAATGTGACTATGCAGTTTTCCTGACAGAATTTATTGATGAGCCTGTCCTTTCTTCATTGTATATTCTTTGTGCCCTTGTCAAAGGCTAGTTATATATGTGCATGTTTATTTCTGAGCTCTCTTGTGTTTGATTGGTCTCTGTGTGTTTTTATGCCAGTATTATACTGTTAGAATGCTGTACCTTTATAATATAGTTTGAAATTAGAAAGTATAATGCCTCTACCTTGTTCTTTCTCAACACTGCTTTGGCTCTTTGGAGTTTTTTGTGGTTGTATAAAAGTTTTAAGGTTTTTTTTCTTTTTATCTGTGAAAAATAGCATTGGAGTTTTGATATAGGGATTATGCTGAATTTGTAGATCACTTTTGGTAGTATGGACATTTTAATAATTTTAAAATATTCTTAGAATTCATGAACATGGGATAGCTTTCCATTTTTTTGTATATTCTTCAATTTTTTTGTCCTTCTTTCTCTTTTTATGTCTTTTTCTTCTTTCTTTCTTTTCTTTTCCTTTCTTCCTCCCTCCCTCCCTCCCTTCCTTCTTCCTTTCTTTCCTTTCTTCTTTCTTCTTTTTTGCTTTCAACCAGCCTCACACTGTTACCCATGCTGGAGTGATGGCTTGCAGCTCAAACCTCACTGCAGGTTTGAGCTCCTGGGCTCAAGCAACCTTCCTGCCTCAGGCTCCCAGGTAGCTAAGACTACGGGTCTGCACCACCATACCTGGCTAATTTCTTTTCTTTATAGAGACAGAGTCTCACTGTGTTGCCCAGGCTGGTCTTAAACTCTTGACCTCAAGCAATCCTCCCACCTTAGCCTCCCAAAGTACTAGGATTACAGGCATGAGTCACTGTGCCTGGCCAGAATGCCATAGTTTCCTAGCTCAGGTTCTCTGGGTCATGAGGTACTGAGACTGAGATTTGCATGCAGGGGTTTAATTGGGACGCTCATAATCACACCTGATAAGGACTGAAGACAGTGTATTTAGGAAATGTTATCCTGCACTGTAGAGTTGACCCTTGAACAATGTGGGTGTTAGGGGTGATGAGCCACATAGTCAAAAATCCAGGTATAGCTTTTAGATTTTACTCCTTCAAAACTTAACCGCTAATAGCCTACTGTTAATCTGAGCCTTACTGTTAATAGTCTATTAACACAAATTTTGTATGTTATGTATATTATATACTGTATTGTTAAAGTAAGCTATATGAAAGAAAATATTAAGAAAATTATGACCATAATTGCCTGGTAACTAACACCCATAATCCCAGCATTTTGAGGGGCAAAAGTGGGAGGATCACTTGGAGGCCAGGAGTTTGAGGTCAGACTGGTCAACACAATGAGACCCTGTCTGTATAAAAAAAAAAAAAAAGCCAGACATGATAGTGCACACCCATAATCCTAGCTCCTTAAGAGACTGAGGCAAGAGGATTGTTTTGCATGAGCCAAGGATTTCGAAGCTGTGGTCGGTTGCAATTGCACTGTACGTAAGCCTTGGTGGTAGAGTGGGACCTTGTGTCTTAAAGGAAAAGAAAAGAAAGAAGGAAAATCATGAAGAAGAGAAAATATCTTTGCTGTTCACTAAATGGAAATGGATCATCAGGTGTCTTCATTGTGATCATCTTCATATTGAGTAGACTGAGTAGGAAGAGGAGGAGAGGCTGGTCTTGCTGTCTCGGGTGGAAGATGTGGAAGAGATAGAGAAGAGAGAAGGAGAGGGAGGAGTTGGGGGCATACTCATTGTAACTTTATGGAAATACATCATAATTTGTGTCTGACATTTTTGCTATTTCATTTCCCTAAAAATGTTTCTATGTGGCACCAATTCTTTTACTGTTTGCCTTAGTTTTAGTGCCCAGGTCATAGAAGAGCACTGAAATTATTATCCTGAATAATTAAAACTCTTCTTCCAGATTGTCTAATGTCAGTTTGTTTTCTGGCTTTTTATGTCTTCTTCCTCTTCTGGTACTGGTGCTAAAGCACTCATGTTCGTCAGGTTGTCTTCTATTAATTCCTCTAGTATAGTGTCTGTTAGCTCTTGAATTTCTCCAAGACCCATCTCTTGAATCCCTCCACCCCCACCTCTTTTTCATGTCATATCCCAGTCTTTTTCATGATTTTCTTTATTGCCTTTGTTGTAAATCCTGTGAAGTCTTGCAAAACATCTGGACACAGTTTTCTCCAGCAGAAATTTATTGTTTTGAGCTTGATGGCTTTAACAGCTTTTTTCTTTTTTTATACTTCAAGTTCTGGGATACATGTGCAGAATGTACAGGTTTGTTACATAGGTATACATGTGCCATGGTGGTTTGCTGCACCCATCAACCTGTCATTTACATTAGGTATTTCTCCTAATGCTTTCCCTCCCCTAGCCCCCCACCTGCCAACAACTTTTTTTTATAGCGATGATGGAGTCTTCAATTATGTAATCCTTGCTTACTTTTATCATATTCTCTGTAATGTGGTTTTATTATTTTGTTTTATTTCATTAATTAATTGTTTTATATTTTATTTTTTGAGATGGAGCATCACCCTGTCGCCCAGGCTGGAGTGCAGTGGTATAGTCTCCGCTCACTGTAACCTCAGCCTCCTGGGTTCAAATGATTCTCTTGCCTCAGCCTCCCAAGTAGCTGGGATTCCAGGCACCTACCACCACGTCTGGCTAATTTTTGTATTTTTAGTAGAGACAGGGTTTTACAGTGTTGGCCAGGCTAGGCTTGAACTCCTGACCTCAAGTGATCTGCCCGACTCGCATCGGCCTCTCAAAGTGCTGCTATTACAGGTGTGAGCCACTGCTCTGGGACACTCTGTTCTGATTTTAAACTTCCATAGCATTAACAATTCTTTCCGTAGCATAATGAGCCTTCAAGGTCCTTGTGTCCTCCAGATTAGGAACTTTGTATTTTGCCACCTTCTGAGTTGAGCTCATGGGGTTGTGGGTGTCTGGGAGCATTGTCCAATATCAAAGAACTTTAATAAAAGGCAGTCCCTTACTGGCAGAGTACTTCTTGACTTCAGGAACAGAACATAAGTGGAAATCTAGAAAAATTATTCTCATTGTTCAGGACTTCTTACTGTACAGCCAAAAGACTGGCAACTAGTGTTTATCTTTTTTCTTCAAGGCCCAGGAGTTAGCTTTATTGATAAGGGCAGTCCTGATCATTAACCTGACTGCGTTTGCATAAAACAGTAGAATTTGCCTATCTTGTTTTCTTTCTATAAGTCTTGGCCCTTCACTTCTTTATTAATAAATTGTATTGTGGCTTTTTTGGGAGCGGTGGGGGGAATAGGGCAGTTTTGTTTGCATTAAAAACCTGTCCAGGCCGGGCGCGGTGGCTCACGCCTGTAATCCCAGCACTTTGGGAGGCCGAGGCGGGTGGATCA
>NW_022437084.1:705617-713291 GCF_009761245.1 Sapajus apella | reverse complement strand
AAGAGATCGAGACCATCCTGGTCAACATGGTGAAACCCCGTCTCTACTAAAAATACAAAAAATTAGCTGGGCATGGTGGCACATGCCTGTAATCCCAGCTACTCAGGAGGCTGAGGCAGGAGAATTGCCTGAACCCAGGAGGCGGAGGTTGCGGTGAGCCGAGATCGTGCCATTGCACTCCAGCCTGGGTAACAAGAGCGAAACTCCGTCTCAAAAAAAAAAAAAAAAATTAAGACAGGGTCTCACTCTGTCATCTAGTCTGGAGTGCAGTGGTGTGACCTTGGCTCACTGTAATGTCCGCCTTCCAGGCTGAAGGGATCCTCTCACCTCAGCCTCCCAAGTAACTGAAACTATAGGCACACGCTGCCATGCCCAGCTAATTTTTCTGTATTTTTAGTAGAGTAAGAGTTTTGCCATGTTGCCCAGTCTGGTTTGGAACTCCTGTCCTCCAGTCGCCTGCCCACCTTGGCCTTCAATGAGCAATCATGCCTGGCTCATTAATGATTTTCTTCATGGGTTTGGGACCCCATCTACTGCCTCTTGGTTGGAGTTCTTGACATTTTTTAAGCCAAACTTCTCAAATTATCAGTCATGTTTTGCTGGCATCAAATTCTCCAGCTTTAGATCCTTTACCTTCCTTTTGCTTTAAGCTGTCATAAAATACTTCCCTTTTTCTCAAATCGTATACAAGGATGCTTTCATTATAGTGATTTTGCACCTGTATAAAAGTTGCATTTTGAATATGAGATAAAGAAGGTATTTAGCAAAAATTGCATTGTTTTAGTGCCTACTGGTGTAGCTGCAGTGACGGCCTCGTGAATTTTCTCTTTTGCAGTGGTCCTTACACCAGATTCATTTATCTTGAAACGGCGGGCAGCTGCAGTTACACACCTCAATCCATGGTATGTATCAAGCAATTGAACATGTTGTAATGTCATGTTCAAATAATACATGACACTGTAATGTCATGACCTTTTTCTACTTCTTGAGAGCACTTACAGCATCACCAGTGGCACTTCAGATGGGTCCTGGGTTGTTACTCAGAGTTTATGGTATTGCACGAAACACAGTGAAAAATGTGCCGGAACACAGAGATCAGTTTTTACTGCCATCCGCAGTGTACTAGTGAGATGGACTGTTCACATGGAGATGATTAACATCACAGGGCACGCTAGCAGATACTTGGGCTCACCACAATAGCAATGGGAGGTGGCTATGAAATTATTATAGTAGTTCAATATGTACTACAGTTAATTTTATGCAATTGTGATTGAATACTGCATCTTTACATTTTTACATTTATTTTGACTCCGGATGGCACCATACACAGTCTAAAGGTGTTTGTATAAGTTTGGTAAATTTTAACTTAGAATAGATTTGTGTATATTTGATGGTAGTAAATCAAATAGACTAATATGCTAATATCTACGTATATTTTATGCATTCCTGGCATGCCTTTTTCTTAATTAGGGTATGTGGTTCATCTGCGAGTTTTTTTTAAATTGTTGCAAATCTTCAGAATATTTTTCAAGATGTTTATTGAAGAAAATTCTTCTATAAATGGACCCACACAATCCAAACTCATGTTGTTCTAGAATCAACTGAAGTGAGAAGCAAGGCCTAAGCTGTGCCCACAGGGATGGTGGGCAGCTGGAGAATTGGTTCGTTGGTCCTCAGGGCATGGATCCCAGAGCTGTACCACTATAAGCACTCTTCATGGTATCTTCTGTGAGGTCTTTTGGGAGTGCAAGAATCATCATGCAACTCACAGAAGTATTATCTGGGAAATCTCAGAGGGGTTACCTTTGTTTTCTGGAGTATTTTGAGCTGCAAGTTAAGATGGTTATAGATTTGTTTTGGAATATCCAAATGTCAAAATGGAGAGTTTCCTTGGAAGATGTTGGTTGGGGTCTCATTGGGGCATGTGCATCACTGGAATAATCTGTTTTAGTAGATGGTGGTGCCAGTGTTTGGAGGTGAGGTCATTATGAATGGAATAGGGTGTCTTGGGTCATTGAGTTCTCTGGTGTCTTTGTATGCCTTCATTCAGCATGAGTTTATGAGTTGTTGGGGCATGTGGGATTTCGTAGCAGGATATGGGGAACACCATGGAGTATCTGGGAAGGGTGTGGGACCCCATGGACGTCTGTAAGCCAGTCTCAGTGTAGGAGGAGAACATTAGGGCCTCAGACTCTAGTGAAAGAAGGCTTTCATTAGGGAAGGTTTTCTGTGATGGGTCTGTGGCACAATGGTGACTTAGGGAAGAATTTTCAAAGCATGGTTGTTTCACAGAAAGGAATGTGTTGTTTCCAAGCATTAAACAACATATATTTGACTTTCAGATTTGACTTTTAAAGAATTAATTATATTGACTGAGAGAGAAGCCCAGAAGAGGAATAAAAAAGAAAAGGAGTCAGGGATGGCTCTTACTCAGGTAAAGTGATATTCTTGATAGATTGTTCTGTCTCTTTCCTTTTTGAAATGCAGGGCATTGGAATTGCAAATCTTCCCTGAGTCTGAAGCATCCTGCCTGATATGTTTGCTCACACTCACCCATGCCTTCTTTCAGACCCTCTTATCTGCACTTGATTCCTGATCTCACAGTGACCTAGTGACATGAGCTTGGGAAGAGGCTCCACTGGGCATGGTTCTGGGACGTGCTCACACCCAGACATGGATGGAGAGGGGGTCTGGGTCCTGTGATGTCAGTTTTTGGGCAGGAGAGATTGTTTAGGGGCAACCTCTGAATGCACTGTTAGCTCTCAGTAAACCGGGAGTAGAGAAGCTGTATGTGGAAGTCACATGTTAACGCACCTGCTAATGTGTACAAATAACCTCATATATTCTTGAAAGGATGCCTTTAAGCGGAGGTCTTTTCTCCTTGACTTTATACCACATTTGAAGCTATAACGAATGAGTCAACTCTTTCTAACTCCACAATCTTAATACCTGGAAATGGAATGAAAAACTAGGTACGGACATCACTGATAGAGGGTGTTTTATTCCATCATTGAATTTAAAATATGAAATCAACCTGAACATCAGATTAATTTAGCCATTCTCTGCATATCTATCCCACACAGAATGCAGTGTTCCTGCAGGGGCTCTTACCAGCAGTTGTTTTGTAAAACAGTTATAATTTTGCTCAGAGCCAAACTTTTTTGAGAAGATGGAGCCAAATTCTCTCATTCCACCAATTATTATTAAATATTATATTTCTTTTATTTTAAACATCACATGATACATATATTTGTTTTGTGGTAAAAGTCCAAGCAGAGATGCAATTTAGGCATTAAGAAGGTGATACAGCCGGGCGCAGTGGCTCACGCCTGTAATCCCAGCACTTTGGGAGGCCGAGGCGGGTGGATCACAAGGTCAAGAGATCGAGACCATCCTGGTCAACATGGTGAAACCCCGTCTCTACTAAAAACTACAAAAAATTAGCTGGGCATGGTGGTGTGTGCCTGTAATCCCAGCTACTCAGGAGGCTGAGGCAGGAGATTTGCCTGAACCTGGGAGGTGGAGGTTGCGGTGAGCCGAGATCGCGCCATTGCACTCCAGCCTGGGTAACAAGAGCGAAACTCCGTCTCAGAAAGAAAAAAAAAAAAAAAAAGAAGGTGATACAACATGAGGATGATAGGGAATAACATTTTATTATATGTGAAATTTATACTAAATGAGATTTTAGCTGTTTGCCACAAAAGCAAAAAAAAAAAAAAAAAAAAAAAAGTTAACTGTGAGATATGGATATGTTAATTTGTTAAACTATAGTGAGTTTTTTACTATCTATGCCTTACTATGTTGTATACCTTAAGGATACACCATAAAATTTATAAGCAAACAAGTGAAAAACAGGGCATCAAGATACATTTCAGTTTTATATAAAAAATATAACCTAAAAAAAGGACATTAAGGCCATAATTTAAAACTTTACAGAATATGAAATAGCTTCTAGAATGCAGGAAAATTGAGCATAAAGTAAGAATTATTTTATTTTTATTTCCACAAAATAATGAAACATCCTCACAGTCCAAGGCATTGGAAAATGGAAATATAAAGAACTTTTATTTTTTCTAGATCCTCAAAGAGAAAAAAGAACATAGTAGTACTGTCTTTTTTTTTTTTTTTTTTTGAGACAGAGTCTGGCTCTGTCACCAGGCACCAGACTGGAGTGCAGTAGCCTGATCTCAGCTCACTGCAGCCTCTGCCTCTGGGGTTAAGCAATTCTCCTGCCTCAGCCTCCCAAGTAGCTAGGACTACAGGCGCGCACCACTACGCCCAGCTAATTTTTATATTTTAGTAGAGACGGGGTTTCACTGTGTTAGCTAGGATGGTCTTAATCTCTTGACCTCATGATCCGCCTGCCTTGGCCTCCCAAAGAGCTGTGATTACAGGTGTGAGCCACCACGCCTGGCCAAGTATCTTTTTTTATTTAAAGAGCGAAATGTCATGTGTCATTGGTGGGAGGGGGCACCCTTGAACTTAGGAGAGTGGGGAATCTAGCCAGATTCATCAAAATAGGAAATGTACCATCCTAGAAGACGTGATCACTCTTTATCCAGAGGAACCCAAGTTCCTTTTCCTGTGACATTCTTCACCATGCCTCACATTTCCTTGAGGAGCTACTATTGTGAGTTCTGTGACAAGAGTCAGTGAGAGGTGTCAAGATGCATTTACACATCATTAGGAGATTTTAGAAAACAATTCTTCATTGAATGTTCAGCTGGGATATTTTATTTTGCAAGTTTTTGAAATGTACATGTTTTTATGTTAATAAACATGAATAACTTGTTTTGCATCCTCTTTGGAGCAATTTCTAAATGAAGACATGAATCTTTTACAATTTTTCACTTTTACAAAGAATGTCACCGTGGCTACCTCTGTGCATGCTGTCTTTACCACAAGTATCTGAGGCTTCCTTCACAGGCAGTTCAAAGAATGATTGCTTCTTTTAGGATGGTATACCGCAAAAGCAAAAATAAATTTTTTTTTTTATCTTTTTTTGGAAGACCTGGCTCACAGTGTGATTATAAAATACAATGTTTCTTTAAAATCTCATGTTTCTTGCTTACCTTTTCTTTGCATGAATCTTTAATTTGAATTTTTGTGTACATCTTTTTATAGATTATATTTGATTGCTTTTAAAGTTTCAGATCATACATATCTTAATAGGTTCATATGAAGATTGGCAAAGCCCTCCATTTTCTTTCCAGACTTTTGTTCATTCCTTTTTTATATAACAGTCACATTTTAATAAATTCTGACATATTTTGTGTTCGAATGGCTATAAATTTTTACAGTTAATGGGTCTTTAAGTCACCACATCTTCCCATAAGAATTGATTTTGTCAGTTAGTGATCATATCTGTATTATCTTTCAGTAAAGTTTGTTTGTTTGCTTACAGTTCAGTAATGTTAGGTGTATTTACATATTTACATTAGTTATTGGACTTTCAGAATGCATATGTTCTTGGTACTTGAGGGTTTCCCCATGAGCCCCTTAGGTACTCTTTATTTTCTTTATTTTTTATAGTTTTTGTTTTCCTCCCTGTCAGAATCCCCTTTAAGTTCACTGATTCCTTCTCCTGCCTAATTAAGTCTGCTGTTGAACTCACCTAGTGAATTTTTCAACTCAGTTACCGTATTTTTAGCTCGAATTTTTTTCTTTCTGTTTTGTTTTCAGGCAGGGTTTCACTCTTGCCCAGGGTGGAATGCAGTGGCATGATCTTGGCTCTCTGCATCCTCTGCCTCCTGGATTCAAATGAACCTCCCACCTCAACCTCCTGAGTAGCTGAGACTACAGGTGTACACCATCACGCCTGCCTAATTTGGTTGGTCTCAGAACTCCTGGGCTTAAGTGATTCTTCCACCTCGGCCTCCCCTGAGTACTGGAATTACAGGCATGAGCCATGGTGCCCAGCCTCAGAATTTCTTTTTGATTCTTTAAAGTTGTTAATGTCTGTTGATATTCTTCTTTGCATGTATAGTTCATACAGTTTTCTTGATTTCATGAACTTGTCTGTGTGTGTGCTGTCTTTTAACTCATTGAGCATTCTTGTGGCTGCTATTTCAAATTCTTCGGTAATTCAGAGTCAGTCCTCTGTATTCATGGCTTATGCAGCCACGAGTGGAACCAACTGTGAACTACAAATAGCCAGAAAAAAATGGATGGTTTCATCTGTGTTGAACATGTGTAGTCCTTTTTTTTCTTGTCATTATTTCCTAAACAATGCAGTATAACAACTACTTACATAGCATTTACATTGTATTAGCTATTATAAATAATGTAGAGATGATTAAAATCATATGGGAAGATATAGGTAGGTTGTATGCAAACACTATGCCTTTTTATATAAAACACTTCGGTATCTGTAGGAAAAGATGGCCGGGGCAAACTATGGTGCAGTAAAATAAAAGCAGAGATCAAGCAGTAACAGGAGGCCTATAGTAAGGACCATCTAACGGTGATGTAGCAGGAGCGGTGGGGAACAAACCTCTTGAACACCTAACTGAGGAAGAAGTGGCTTTTTATTCAGCTGGGAGTTGTAGGGGTGCTACAGCCTCATTCCTTGAGCTCCCTGAGCTGCAGCTTCTCTGAGCTGCTAAAGGGGAAACTGAGGTGGAACTATGTCATTGTCCATTTGCTGGAGTCTGACCTTACAATCTTTTGGCTTAATTGATTTGCTAATTCATATGCAGTGTGAGCGGGAACCAGCAAGGGAGGGGGGCTTACAGAGACAAGACAAAAGCAGCAAGCTGTTTGTTAGCAGAGGTGTTTCCAGGAGGGAGCCTGGTCTGTGGAGATGTGGGCTCATGAACCAGTGCTGGGCTCCAGCCGGCAGAGATAACATTCATTTGCAGCGCTTTTTAGGTTAACAGATAGCAGAGATGCTGGGAACTAAAAAAGGAGTCATTTTCCCAGCTCTTCGGTATTTAATTTTTTTTTCCTTCTTCACCCTCCTTCCCATCTGGAAGGTGGGGGCAGAAGAGGTGAAATTGAAGGAGGTGAGGGGGTCTCCCCTCTCACCAAGACCCCACAACTGTAGACTCACTGATATGTGATCTCAGCTTGGAAGAGCTGTAGGCACTTTACCACAGTGCGTAAGAACTTCCATGTGAGGTGATCCCAGCAAAACTACTGGGCAGGAATTCGCAAGATGCTGGGGACCCAACCTCTTCTCCAGAATGTCTAGAAGGTGGGACATGGAGTCAAAGGAGATTATTGTCAAGCATTATTATTTAATGTGTGTGCCCTATTGGGTTTCAGACTTACATGGGAACAGGTACCTCTTCCTTCCTGTTTCTCCCTTTTGGAATTGAAATATCTAACCTGTGTCTGCCCTACTATTGTACTTTGGAAGCACATAACTCATTTGATTTCACAGGTTCACAGCTGGAGAGGAGTTTGCCTCCAGATGCAACACAGCTTTGAGTCTCACCCATATCTGATTTCGATTATAATGAGATGCAGCTCTGGAGTATAGACTTTTGAATTAGTAGTAGAAAACGTTAAGGCTGCCGGGCGCGGTGGCTCAAGCCTGTAATCCCAGCACTTTGGGAGGCCGAGGCGGGTGGATCACGAGGTCAAGAGATCGAGACCATCCTGGTCAACATGGTGAAACCCCGTCTCTACTAAAAATACAAAAAATAAGCTGGGCATGGTGGCGCGTGCCTG
>NW_022437084.1:685609-705607 GCF_009761245.1 Sapajus apella | reverse complement strand
TGGTGGCGCGTGCCTGTAATCCCAGCGACTCAGGAGGCTGAGGCAGGAGAATTGCCTGAACCCAGGAGGCGGAGGTTGCGGTGAGCCGAGATCGCGCCATTGCACTCCAGCCTGGGTAACATCAGTGAAACTCCGTCTCAAAAAAAAAAAAAAAAAAAAAAAAAGAAAACGTTAAGGCTTTGGGGGTCATTGGGATGGAATGTATTTTGTATGTGAGAAGTACATGAGTTTTGGCAGGCAGGGGTAGAATTCCATGGTCTGAGTGTTTTTCTCTCCTCCACAATTTATGTTCATACTGAATCCCCAATGCCCAATCTCCAAGAATTATGAGGTGTGGCCTTCAGGAGGAGGTTGGATCCTGAGGGGTCTGCCTTTGTCCATGGGATATGGTGTTCTTTTCACTGAGATATCAAAAGGCTTATTCTAGTGAGTTCACTGCTTTTTGCCCCTTTTGTCCCTTCTGCCATGTGGGGACACAGCATTCCTCATCTCCAGAGGATGCAGCAACAAGACGCCATCTTGGAAGCAGGGAATATCCCTCAGCAGACATCAGTCCTGCTGGCACCTTGATCTTGGATTTCGCAGCCAGCGGAATCATGAGAAATACATTTCTGTTCATAAATTAGTCTGCCTTATTTTGTTATAGCTGCACAGAAAGACTAGGACATACTCTGTTATGTAACTGTTGGATTCTGTTGATTCAGCTCTAATTTTCAGACGTCTAGGTTCAGGTGCTTGCTCTGCTGGTTGCAGGTCGTTGACCTAGGCAAGTTTCTTAGTGTGTCTGTGACATAATGGTCTTCTAGTAAGATGGGAAGAAATCTTTCTGTCATTGGTTATTATGTCGTCATTTGAATTAGAACATGTAAAGCATTTGGAGTAATGCCCGGCACGAGAAATGTTCCAAAACTTTAGACATTGCTGTTGTTCTTGTCATTACAGTTCTTAGTTTCTGACCTTTCTTTAGAGCCACTAAGAGCATTGTCATCTCTGAAGATACCACTTGTATTCTAGCTCATCCAGACACCTCACTAGGTGTATCAGATATAATATCTAATACTTGCATGGGGATAACCGTGTGTTTATTTCTTATTTTGTCCACAAAAATTCTAATCTCCCATTGAATTTTATAAAAACTAAAATTAGGGACATATAATTATCTCACAGTTGCTTTTCATGAATATGTCAAAACACATACTTCAATCAAATTGATGTGACCTTCTCTTCTCATTTTATGTAAAGATAAGAGCTCATTCATTGTTCATCATTGAAATGTGTTTTTCATTTCAGGGATCTTTGACATTCAAGGATGTGGCCATAGAGTTTTCTCAGGAGGAGTGGAAATGCCTGGATCCTCTTCAGAAAGCTTTGTACAGGGACGTGATGTTGGAGAACTACAGGAACCTGGGATTCCTGGGTGAGGATAATTTTCCTCCGGAAGTTAGGATATTCCCTTGTGCATTTTTGTACTTTCCTTATTATAGGAGGTCCTGCGTTATTTGACAGAGATTGAAGCCTTGTTTGTTCACAAATAAAAAGCTTCATAATGCTGTATCTGGCCTTTAACTGTCCCGTTTCTATGGATATTCTGCTTCCTTCTTTGTACATAAGTGGTGGTTCTAGAACTGATGTACATATAAAACCTTATAGCACATTTAATATAGTAAATTCCCTGTTCCTGTTTTCTATCCCTGTGCTTTTTTTTTTTTTTTTTTTTTTGAGACACAGTCTCAGTCTGTCACCCAGGCTGGAATGCGGTGGTATGATCTCAGCACACTGCAAACTTAGTTTCTTGGGATCAAGCCATCCTCTTACCTCAGCCTCCCAAGTAGCTGGGACTATGGCTGTGCACCACCATGCCCAAGTAGAGACAGGGTTTTACTGTGTTGCCCAGGCTGATCTTGAACTCCTGGGCTCAAGCAGTCCTCCCACCTTGGCCTCCCAAAGTGCTGAGATTACAGGTATGAGCTCGTATGCTTGGCCTGTCCCTGTGTTTTTGATTCATTATTTCTTGGGAGAGGGCTAGGTGTCTGCATCTTACAGTGTTCCTTAAGCATTCAGAAGGAGGCAGTCAATGGATGAGTTTGTGAAACATTTTGTAGATTCAACTGCAGTGTTTTCTCTTCAACCTAAATGTTAGTCTGGGTTCTGGAAAAACCATGGGACACCTTCTTTCTTTTTTTATAAGCAGGACTCTGTCTTCCTGACCTGAATATTATCTCCATGTTGGAGCAGGGAAAAGAGCCCTGGACTGTGGTGAGCCAAGTGAAAATAACAAGGAACCCAAATTGGGGGGAATGCATGAAAGATGTGATCACAGGTAAGAGCTCAGATGGGCACAATGGAAGCAGCACCATGAAATTGTGTAAAACTGCAAGTGGGAGAGTTCTGTCAGGAAACACATTTGATTTTCTATGAGCTCTAAAATTTTTCTTCTTTCCTGCTTATCACTTTACTCCCCAGACATGTATAAGTTTATCCTTTCAGTCTCCAGTGGCGCTGCAGCTCAAACAGAGCAAAGGACAAGACTATTATGATGGATCACAGTGTCATCTGTATTCTGTGAACTCTGATGCTTTGACTCTGTGGCATGGGAAGGACCTTTTCAAAGGAGTCTCTTTCCTGTGTGGCCTCTCCTCCTGTTCTTGATTCCATCTGATGCTCAGTTCCCTGATTCATGTACATTAGAGCTGAGGGCTCCATAGTCCTGATACCTGGAGCTTTTCTGGTTCCACCCCATTTCCTATACATGAAAGTGCTGGTCCAGAGATGGGGAAACATTGGTTACCCTTTCTTTGAAGCTGGGATCCTGACACTGCATGGGACTGTCTTCAGCTCTGTCTGTCTGTTCAGGTCCCTCAGCCATTTATTCAGTTCTTTGAACAATATTCTTGGGTTTGTGACAGGGGAGTCAGTTGGGTTTCCTGACATTGTTACATAGAAAAACTGTAAAGATAGTTGACACAAAGGTCCTCTCTTTATTCTTAATCCTACATGGGGAGCATATCTCTGTCTTCAGACTCTTAGGCTGGGATCTGTGGACAGAGCAGAGTATCATTTTGAGATCCCTTCTAATACAACTCCTGTGTTTTTCTCTGTCTTGTTTATGCCTTGGCTCTTCCTAATTTTATATTCTCTTTTATTTTTGTGTGAATTTTTGCCTCTGAGACTTGCTTTGGATAAACAGATTTCTAGGGTCCGACATTTTATTCTTTTTTCTGCTATGATAACCCATCTTGGGGTTATGAACATCCTGTGGACTATCTCATAGAGTGGGTTGACTGGGTAAGAGAAAATTCTTGAAGGAGAGCACTTTGAGTGATAAGTTTTTTTTGTTTTGTTTTGTTTTGTTTTGAGGCGGAGTTTCGCTCTTGTTACCCAGGCTGGAGTGCAATGGCGCGATCTCGGCTCACCGCAACCTCCGCCTCCTGGGTTCAGGCAATTCTCCTGCCTCAGCCTCCTGAGTAGCTGGGATTACAGGCACACGCCACCATGCCCAGCTAATTTTTTGTAGCTTTAGTAGAGACGGGGTTTCACCGTGTTGACCAGGATGGTCTCGATCTCTTGACCTCGTGATCCACCCGCCTCGGCCTCCCAAAGTGCTGGGATTACAGGCGTGAGCCACCGCGCCCGGCGAGTGATAAGTTTTAACATCATCTTGCGATATACAGTAGTGACTATTAAAGCCAGAGTAGAATGGTCAGCATGTATCATGATATTCAGATAGAGAGTATCACAAGAGCCTGGTTTTTGAGAACTGTCACAAAAGTGTCTCTCAAGGGTACTGTGGCAATGTCGATCTCATATACTAATGGTCCTCATTTTTGAGGTAGTGGTGAATGGTGTAGGAATTTCTCCCAGGGGGAACACTGTCCAAGTTCACAGCTTCATGTCTGCAGGGCGGTTGCCTGAACCACTGCTCGTGCCACACTTTTCTTCCCCAGTATTTTCCGTTTACAGTGAGTATGTCTTTGATCTTATTCAGGAAGCTAATGAAGTTGAATGAGGCTTACATTTTTTAAGTCCACAAAATTTGTTTTAAGCAAACATTGCTTTCATCTGGTGCATTTTCATGTACTATAATTATACTTTGTTTTTATTTATTTAATGATCAGTTCCATATTTTTGAGGTTACTCAGTTTTCTTTGTTTTATGTTTCTATGTATGGTAGTATTGTGTTGGGGAATGTGCGGCACTCAGCCTTACATCTGGCTCCCAATGTTTCAAGCATATTGCGAACTGTGGCCCAGGTTGCAATGGCCGAGGGGGCCATCTCATTACCCGCACTCCTGGCAATACGAAGCTGTTCACCAATTTCATCCCAGTCCTGCAAGTCAAGTGTACCTTCAGCTGGGAACCATGGACAGAGAGAATCTATAAGATTGAATAGCTCAACAAGCTTGTCTGAGGAGACTGAAATACCCCCCTGCCTTAGTAGGGTTTTAATAAAGGAAATACAGGAGTCATACTTAGAGCTTGTTTGTCCCATTTTAACCCCGAGATTACTGTGAGCGTTACAAAAAGTCAGTCCCACTTTTCTTACCAAACGCCCAGGAATCCAGCGCTGGATTCTCCACAGTAGTAGCTGTGACAGCTACGCTAAGCACAGCAATAAGGAACCCACACGTTGGGTGCCAGATGTAGGGTACGTTGGGAGCCAGATGTAAGGCTGAGTGCCCCACAGGGTCGTGGGGTGAGCCTTATGCTGTGCTGAGGCGCAGGATCCGAGAAATAAAGAGACAGGACACAGAAGTACAAAGAAAATGCAGCTGGGCTCGGGGCCATGCCACCTATAAGCGGTGAGCGGCTGGCGAGGCACCTGGTGAGGCGCCTGGCGAGGCGAGGCCCCGAATGTCCAGAAGCATGAGTATTTATTGTGTATAGGTTAGGGGGTAGGGCAGTGAGTGAAATCATCTTTACGGATAGTGATAGGGTCTTGAGCAATAAAACATAGGGTCCACCCCCATTAGGCCACCGAGGCTTGAAGGTGGGCCGTGCGCAGTGAAGAGGGTGCAGTGTGCCATACTTCTATCTATGGGAAACTACTTCTAAGAAGATTTATGGGAGGATGCTTTAAGTCACATAGCAGTGACAGAGCTGTCAAGGTTACTGCCACCTTCTGGCAGCTTCCAATGGATTCTATGGGAAGATGCTTTTCAAGCAGCACAGTAGCAAGAGCTGATAAAGTTCACAATCACCAAGGTGGATTCCCGTTCTGAGGGCAGCTTTCCACCAGAACTGGAGCAAGGTCCTGCAAGTCCCTTTATCAGGAGGAGTGGCTCTCGCCCCAAGCCTGCCATACAGCGGGTATCTTTACGATACTGAATGCTGCCGCCTGGGCCATGGATTCTTGTCCTGGTATAACTGTTTTCCCCTTAAATCACAGCTCTGCACTGTGTCTGCTCTAGGCATTCCTCCGATTATAAGCTGCTTATTCCTTAATTCATGCTCTGTACTGTGTCCACTCTAGGCATTCCTCCAATTATGAACTAAGATATAATTATAGGTATATATGTAGGGAAATATTCTCTGGGCACTCATACTATCAACTATTATATGATTATATATAGAGGATTATATAAAGGGAGCCTTCAAGCCCTATTTCTATAAACTAATATATGATTATATAAAGGATTATATAAAAGGAAATAGCTGAGTAGTAACACTATAAAGTGAGATATTCCTCAAGCCCTAACTGTGCCAGGGCTCTGCTTAGCTCTCATTCCTCGGTGCCTATATAGGGGGTTACCCACTGGGGAATGCATATTATTTTATGTATTTTACTAGATTTCCTTCTTTACTACAGATGGTATAGCTTAATAGCAGTTTCCCTAAACTTACACAAACAACATGATATTGTATTAAGACAGTTTCAGTTCATTCCTTTTGCTTCTGTTTCACCTGACTTAGTTCCTATTAAACTATATATTTGTCAATTAAATTGATTATAGTTTTTAAATTGGAAAGTTTTAACATCTCAAACATAATTTTAATTAAGTTACTATCTTAATTGTGGAAATACCATTTAATAGATTGATCATTCTTTGTTATATAAGATACATTACTTTTCTGTCTCAGTTTCCTAAATGTAACTTGCTGGGTTTTGTTTAAATTTCACCATTTTTTCCTTTCTTGGAACAAATGCTATATTATAATAACTATTCGCCTATATACATTCATGTCCATCATGTTATACTGAATCATTATTTAAAATATATTTTACATTTAGCCCATTTCTTGCACTCCAAGAACTTCTCTACTATTTATAAAACCATTATGTTTTTTCATGATGGTCAAGCAATGAGAAATAAATTCTCTTAAAAAACTTGTATTGGGCCAGGAGTGGTGACTCATGCCTGTAATCCCAGCACTTTGGGAGGCTGAGGTGGGCAGATCATTTTAGAGTCTGAGGTCAGGAGTTTGAGACCAGCCTGACCAACATGGTGAATCCCTGTTTCTACTAAAAATACGAAAAAATTAGCCTGGTGTGGTGGCACATGCATGTAATCTGAGCTACTTGGGAGGCTGAGGCAAAAGAATTGCTTGAACCCAGGAGGCTGAGGTTGCAGTGAGCCAAGATTGCACCACTGTACTTCAGCCTAGGCGACAGAACAAGACTCCGTCTCTTTAAAAAAGAAAAAAAAAATTTTATTTTGTCCAGAAAAGTTTTTTTCTAGGTTTTCTTCTAGGATTTTTGTAGCTTGAGGTCTTACATGTAAGTCTTTATTCATCTTGAATTAATTTTTGTATATGATGAGAGACAGGAGTCCAGTTTCATTCTTCTGTATATGGCTAGTCAGTTTTTCTAGCACCTTTTATTGAATAGAATGTCTTTTCTCAATTGTTTTTGTTGAGTTTATCAAAGATCAGTTGGTTGTAGGCATATGGCTGTATTTTTGTGTTTCCTATTCTGTTCCATTGGATAACTTCTATTTTAATGTTAGCATTTGTATCTATACATTTTCTGTTTTAGAACTGTTTTTTCTACATTCATAAGTTTTGATATGTTCTATTTTCATTTTTTTTTGTTTTGAGATTTTTTTTTAATTTCCCTTGTGATTTCTAATTTGACATATTGGCTGTTTCACAGCATGGGTTTTGTTGTTGTTGTTGTTGTTCTTGTTTTTTTTTTCTTTGTTTTTTTTGAAATGGAGATTTGCTTTTGTTGCCCAGGCTAGAGTTCAGTGGTGTGATCTTGGCTCACTTCAACCTCCGCCTCTCGAGTAGCTGGGATTACAGGTGTCTGCTACCATGCCCAGCTAATTTTTTGTATTTTTAATAGAGACAAGGTTTTACCATGTTGACCAGGCTGGTCTCAAACTCCTGACCTCAGATGACCCACCCACCTCTGCTGCCCAAATTGCTGGGATTACAGGCATGAGCCACCATGCCCAGCCTAAGAATACGTTGTTTCCACATATTTGTTGATACTCTAATTTTCTTCTGCTGTTGATCTCTAGTTTTATTTTATTATGATGGGATAAAGTTATGCTTTACAATTTTAGTCTTTAGTTTTAAAACTTTTTCTTTTCAAATATTTCTTTTGAAGAATGTTTCATATGAAGTTCTGAAAAACTTGTGCTTTTTTTGAGTGATGTGCATATATAGATTAGGTCCAATTTGATGTATAGTTTAGATTCTGTAGTTCCTTATATTTCTTCTGTCTGATTGTCCTATTTTTAAGTAAAAGTGGGCCATTGAAGTCTCTTATTATTACTGTGGAAGTATTTCTCTTTTTAGTTATGTTAATTTTGCTTTACATTTTAAGGATCTCTAATATTAGGCACATATTATTATATCCTCCTAGTGAATTACCCCTTTAATCATTATATAATGCCCTTCTTTGTCTCTTGTACCAGTTTTGACATAAAGTCTATTTCAACTGATAACATCTTAGCCTCCATTCTGTTACCATTTATAGGAGATATCTTTTTTCATCCCTTCAATTCAGCCTATGTGTGTCCTTTGAATTAAAATGAGTCTTTTCTGGATAGTGTGTAGCTGAAGCCAGTTTTAAAAATTCACTCAGCCAGTGTCTGTCTTCTGATTGTGGAGTATAAACCACTTACATTTACTACAATTACTGATAGAAAAGGACTTATATTGCCCTTTTGTTAAGTGTTTTCTGTATCTCTTTTAGAATTTTGTTGTTCTCTTACTGCCTTCATTTTTATTTAGTTGATTTTTTTCCCTGAAATAGTTTTATTTCCATTGTGCGTGTCTTCTATACATTTTTGTGGTTACTGTTGCAATTACAGAAAACACTTTAGCTTTATAACATCCTATTTTAAACTAATAACAGCTTAACTTCAGTTACATGCAAAAATGACTTTTTTACAGATCTGCTTCCATGTTGTGTTTCTGATATCCCAGATTACGTTCATCATATATATATGTGTGTATATATATATGTGTGTGTATATATATATGTGTGTGTGTGTGTATATATATATATATATATATATATGTATATATATACTGTGTCTCTATTAACGTATATTTAAGCCTTGACAAGAGTTTCCTGCTTTCTTTGTTTTCTCAAACAAATCTTCACCTACTGTGCTAGGGATCCTCATTCTGCATCCCATATCTCCTTAACATTTTTGTACTGTCAGTAAGGTTTTATGGTGTCTTTATGTGTATATACACAATGAATTCATCCATCTCCTCTTCATGGCTGTTTTCTGTTTTTTCTTCAGGATTGAAATGTAAGAACATTCGTTTACATATCTCCTGATATGTAGGGTTGTTAAACATATACCTGGAAATAGAACTCATGGGACATGCAATTTGATAAATTTCATAGCAAATATTATAGAAACATAAATCTGTTAGTCTTCCCATATCATCACAGTACCTTCTTTTTAATTGTCCTCCCTTGTTGTCCTGCACCCATAGTATAATTCTTATGTTTAAGTATTAGTCAGTATAATGCTACTTCTATATTTTCTTCCAAAGCCAGGATTTTAGCTGTTCCTTGTGCAATTATATTCCCACAGCTCTGCAAGCACAAACATTGCTGCCCCATGTTCATTACTCCTTGCCCTCTCCTCTTGCCCTTTCTCCTCCTGGGCCTTTCTTAACATATTGCTTTGGTCCAGATGGACTACGCAGTTACTGACTAGCGTATAACTTTATACTCACATTATTGCAGAACTCCCTCACCTCCCATGCGACTCTCACTCTGCAAAGGGTGACCCCTCTACTCATTCACTTGACCACTTTCTGATTACACTGCCTAAATCAATACGTGCAGGGGACGATGACTCAGATACTGTTCGTTATTCATGATGGATGGCTGAAAAATGCTTTTGGCAACACTATTTGGCTTTTGAAGTATTTATTTCTACATTCTTGATATTTGGGTTGACCTCTTATCTGCACTGCTTGTTTGGGAAGTTGTTGGTTTTTTTTCCTCAGAACATGCCACTTTCGGGAAGTTGTTTTTAAAAACATGTTTGATCCTGCAAACCCAGGTTCATATCTTTGTAAATTGGGCATAGCTATTTACTTTTCAAGATAGAAATTTACTTTTCAAGGATCTGGGTGGTGCAAAGTTCAACATGTTAGAAGAGCCAGCTACTTTGGTTCTTGGTGTGGGTTTTTTTTCTGGTGTGCCATGGCTAACTCCCTCTGTGTCCTCATGTGGCAAAGAGATTGTCATGCAAAAAGCAGAAGCTTTTTCATGTCTCCTCTAATTGCATTTCTGAAGTTCTAGGCACCATCCTGACCTAATTGCCACCCAAAGACCACACTACCAAATACAATGTCATTGAGGATTGGGTGCTTAACATAGGAATTTTGGCAGACATATGTCTTTATATCAGAGCAGTCTACATTGTATCTGTAAGTTTTCATTTTGCAGTTTGTTCCAAACAGTGTTGTCTTTTATCTTAGTTCATACATTTTCCAAGTACAATCCCTGTATCATATATATTTTGTGGCCAATGAACTAGATAATTAAAGACAATGAATAGGACTGGGCGCAGTGGCTCACACCTGTAATCCCAACACTTTGGGAGGCAGAGGTGGGCAGATTGCTTGAGATCAGGAGTTCCAGACCAGCCTGGGCAACATAGCAAAACCTCGTCTCTACCAAAACTGCAAAAAAAAAAAAAAAATAGCTGGGCATGATGGTGCACATCTGTGGTCCCAGCTCTCAGGAGGCTGAGGTGGGGGATCACTTGAGCCTGTCTGTTGGCAGTTGCAGTGAGGTGAGATCATGCCACTGCACTCTTCAGCCTGGGTGACAGAGTAAGACTCCATCTCAAAAAATAGCAAAAAAAAGACAGTGAATACATAGGGAGTTGCTCTATTGTTTGCTGCATAGTTGTAGGCATGAAATCATAACTGGGAATTCTGATTTCCTTTCCCAAGTTTTATTCTATTTTTTTTTTTTTTTTTTTTTTTTTTTTTTTTTTTTTTTTTTTTTTTTGACAGTCTCTCTCTGTTGCCCAGGCTGAAGTGCACTGTCATGATCTTGGCTCACGGCAACCTCCCCATCATGGGTTTATGTGAGTCTCATACTTCAGCCTCCTGAGTAGTTGGGATTACAGGTGTGCACCATCACACCTGGCTAATTTTTTATATTTTTAGTAGAGATGAGGTTTCTCCTTATTGGATAGTCTCAAACTCTTGGCCTCAAGTGATCTGTCCACCTTGGCCTCTCAAAATGCTGGGATTACAGGTCTGAGCCACCAATTTTTATTCTTTATTATGTTATATATTTACCTTTCTCTCATCCGAAGTGCTAACCATTTCTGACACTGCCTAGCTTCTGAGATCAGACAAGATCAGATGCATTCACAGTGGTATGGCCATAGACAAATTTACCTTTCTTTTATCTTTAAAACTCAGTGACAGCGGGGGGTGGGGAGTTGGAAAGAGATAGCATGGGAAGAAATGCCAGATATAGGTGATGGGGAGGAAGGCAGCAAATCACAGTGCCATGTGTGTACCTATGCAACAATCCTGCATGTTCTTCACATGTACCCCAAAAGCTAAAATGCAATTAAAATAATAATAATAAAATTTAAAAAAACTCAGCGATCTCAACATATTTTCCAGTTACCATATGCTGCCTCTAGAATGTAAGTTCTTGCTTATTATTAATGGAGAATTGTTTAGAATTTCATACTAAATATTTGTATTTTGTGGTTGTTCATTATTTACCTGCTGGTTTTATCAGAGGTTATTAGAATGTTTTATTTGTTAATTTATATTATGATTATTAATTAGTTGAACTTGTGAATATTTACCATTACAGCATATCTTGCTGTGGTTTAGCATTTATTTGTGTGATATAAATACATGTAACTTTTTTACTCTTCTGAGAGAGCCATATGTTTACTGCCAATTGGTGTGTCATTTAGGGTCAGTGGTTGTAAAATACTTGTTTTAGTGCTCAAAAGTTTGCACAACATGGATCTTTTGGTCGTAGGATGTTTGAAACTAGGCTTTCCTAAAACTGATATGAATTACACGTAGTTACCCTTTCTTAACTATAGAATTCTATTCATTTTGTGTTTCTAAAAATAGAAGATGGTGGAAAAGTTTCACAACTTGCTAGTATAAACACTATGTTTAGTGTAGTGTGTTTTCAGTATAAAATAATGTTTACCAGTAGTAGTTATTTTAAAACCCCATGTTCATTACATTTTGCAGGTATCTCTCCTAAATGTGTGATCAAGGAATTACCACCAATACAGAACAGTAATACAAGAGAAAAATTCCAAATGGTGATGTTGGAAGGACATGAAAGCTGTGACACTGAAAATTTTTACTTCAGGGAAATCCAGAAAAATCTACAGGACCTTGGCTTTCAACAGAAAGATGGTGAAATAAATTATAAAGAAGTGCCGATGACCCGTAAAAACAACCTTACTGGTAAAAGACTTCAACATAGTCAAGGGGATGTAGAAAACAAGCATATTGAAAATCAGCTTATATTAAGCTTTCAGTCACATCTGGCTGAACTGCAGAAATTTCAAACTGCAGGGAAAATTTATGAATGTAATCAAATTGAGAGGACAGTTAATAATGGTTTTTTAGTTTCACCACTTGAAAGGATTTTTCCTAGTGTCCAAACCAACATTTCTAGAAAATATGGGAATGATTTTTTGCAACTTTCATTACCTACACAAGACAAGAAAACACATATTAGGGGAAAACCTTACATAGGTAATGAGTGTGGCAAAGCCTTTAGAGTGTCTTCAAGTCTTATTAATCATCAGATTACTACAGAGAAATCTTACAGATGCAATGAGTCTGGCAAAGCCTTTAATCGGGGCTCACTACTAACTGTACATCAGGTAGTCCATTCAAAAGGGAAACCATATCAATGTGATGTGTGTGGCAAGATCTTCAGGCAAAATTCAGATCTTGTAAATCACCAGAGAAGTCACACCGGAGACAAACCCTACATATGTAATCAATGTGGCAAGTCCTTTAGTAAAAGTTCCCACCTTTCAGTTCATCAGAGAATTCATACTGGAGAGAAACCTTATAAATGTAATCAGTGTGGGAAGTGCTTTAGTCAAAGTTCCTCTCTTGCAACTCATCAGACAGTTCATACTGGAGACAAACCCTACAAATGTAATGAGTGTGGCAAAACCTTTAAACGGAACTCAAGCCTCACTACACATCATATAATCCATGCAGAAAAGAAACCATATACATGTGACGTATGTGGCAAGGTTTTTTATCAAAGTTCACAACTTGTAAGGCACCAGATAATTCATACTGGAGAGACACCTTACAAATGTAATGAATGTGGCAAGGTCTTCTTTCAACGTTCACGTCTTGCAGGGCATCGGAGAGTTCATACTGGAGAGAAACCTTACAAATGCAATGAATGTGGCAAGGTCTTCAGTCAACATTCACATCTTGCAGTGCATCAGAGAATTCATACTGGAGAGAAACCTTACAAATGTAATGAATGTGGCAAAGCCTTTAATTGGGGCTCATTACTCACTATACATCAGAGAATTCATACAGGAGAGAAACCTTACAAATGTAATGTGTGTGGCAAGGTCTTTAATTATGGTGGATACCTTTCAGTTCATATGAGATGTCATACTGGAGAGAAACCTCTCCGTTGTAATAAATGTGGCATGGTCTTCACTTACTATTCATGCCTAGCACGTCATCAGAGAATGCATACCGGCGAGAAACCTTACAAATGTAATGTATGTGGCAAGGTCTTCATTGACAGTGGAAACCTTTCAATTCATAGGCGAAGTCATACTGGAGAGAAACCTTTCCAGTGTAATGAATGTGGCAAGGTCTTCAGTTATTATTCATGCCTAGCACGTCATCGGAAAATTCATACTGGAGAGAAACCTTACAAATGTAATGATTGTGGCAAAGCCTATACTCAGCGTTCAAGCCTCACTAAACATCTGGTAATTCATACTGGAGAGAAACCTTACCATTGTAATGAGTTTGGCGAGGCTTTTATCCAAAGTTCAAAACTTGCAAGATATCACAGAAATCCTGCTGGGGAGAAACCACACAGATGTAGTGAATGTGGTAGAACTTTTAGTCATAAAACAAGTCTGGTGTACCATCAGAGAAGACATACTGGAGAGATGCCATATAAATGTATTGAATGTGGGAAAGTCTTTAATTCCACTACAACCCTTGCAAGGCATCGGAGAATTCATACTGGAGAGAAACCTTACAAATGTAATGAATGTGGCAAAGTCTTCCGTTATCGCTCAGGCTTAGCCCGTCATTGGAGTATTCATACTGGAGAGAAACCTTACAAATGTAATGAGTGTGGCAAAGCCTTTAGAGTGCGCTCAATTCTGCTTAATCATCAGATGATGCATACTGGAGAGAAACCTTATAAATGTAATGAATGTGGTAAAGCTTTTATCGAAAAGTCAAACTTGGTTTACCACCAGAGAAATCATACTGGAGAGAAGCCATACAAATGTATTGAATGTGGCAAGGCATTTGGGCGGCGGTCTTGCCTCACTAAACACCAACGACTTCATTCTGGTGATAAACCTTATAAATGTAATGAGTGTAGTAAATCTTACATTAGTCGCTCAGGCCTCACTAAACATCAGATAAAACATACTGGAGAGAACCTTAGAACTAAACTGAATGTGGAAAGGCCTTTAGACATTGTCCTAACTTCTGAGATCACCAAATAATTTATACTTACTGATATAGCTTGTATATTTGTCCCTTCCCTCTGAAATCCCTAACCTTAATCTCCAGTATTGGAGGAGCCTAGTGGGAGGTGATTGGATCATGGGGTGGATTTCTCCAGAAAGGTTTAGTACCATCCCCTTAGTGCTGTCCTTGTGATAGTGAGTTCTGATGAGGTCTGGATGTTGAAAAGTGAATGGCAGGGCCAGGCGCCATGGCTCATGCCTGTAATCGCAGCACTTCAGGAGGCCAAGGTGGGTGGATCACTTGAGGTCAGGAGTTCAAGAGAGAGCAGCCTGGCCAACATGGTGAAACCTTTGTCTCTGCCAAAAATTACACAAAATTAGCGGGGCTTTGTGGCGGGCATTTGTAGTACCAGCTACTCGAGAGGCTGAGTCAGGAGAATCACCTGAACCCTCAAGGCAGAGGTTGCAGTGAGCCGAGATTGTGCCACTGCACTCCAGCCTGGGTGACAGAGTGAGACTTTGCTTTACACACATACACACACACACACACACACACACACACGAATGGCACCTCCCTCGTTTGTTTCCCTTCTGGCCATGTGACATGCCCACTCCCCCTTCACCTTCCATCATCATTTCAACCTTTCTGAGGCTTCCCCAGAGAGTAAGCAGATGCCAGCACCATGTTTCTGTAAAGCCTGCAAAATTGTGAGCCAATTAAACCTCTTTATACACTACCCAGCCTCAGGTATTTCTTTCTAGCAATGCAATTATGTGTTGATACATTTACACATGCAGTGAATATAGCTAAGTTTTAAGCAACTGTTCACAAGGCATAAGAATATAAATCCTGGAGAGACATTACAGAAGTATAATATGTGTGGTAAGAATACTATTTAAAGGTCAAAACTTGCGAATCTCTAAGTAACTTGAAGTGCAGATACGCTTTACAAATGAAATGAGTGTGGCAAAAGCTTTACCAGAGTTCAGTCACTACTTGACTTGAGGGTTTATACTGGAAAGAAATCATTTAAATGTATGTGCTAGAGGCTTTCCCCAGGTATCTGAACTCACTAGACATCAGAATATACATCTTTGTCAGGAACCACACAAATGGAATGTGCGTGCTAAGGCTTCTTACCTGAACATCAAAACAGAAACATCAGAGTATTCATACAGGACAACAGCCTTAGAAATGTAACAAATGTGGTAAGCGTTTTTAAAAAAAATCAAATGGGCCACGTGTGGTGGCTTACACCTGAGCACTTTGGGAGGCCCAGGCGGGTGGATCACCAGAGTTCAGGAGTTTGAGACCAGCCTGGCCAATATGGTGAGACCCCATCTCTACTAAAAAGACAAAAATTAGCCAGACATGGTGGTGGGTGCCTGTAATCCCAGCTACTTGGGAGGCTGA
This sequence comes from Sapajus apella, assembly GCF_009761245.1. Classification (NCBI taxonomy): domain Eukaryota; kingdom Metazoa; phylum Chordata; class Mammalia; order Primates; family Cebidae; genus Sapajus; species Sapajus apella. The sequence goes on along the minus strand of NW_022437084.1, from coordinate 690,067 downwards.
GGCAGGAGAATTGCTTGAACCCAGGAGGTGGAAGTTGCAGTGAGCTCAGACTGTGCTGTTGTACTCCACCTGGGTGACAAGATCAAGACTCTGCCTCAAAAAAATAAAAAATCAAATGTTCCATGTTTTTGGAATTTGAGATAATTTATGCAGAAGAAAAGCCAAATGAGTGTGTTTAACATGGAAGGACATTTAATCAGTAGTATGTCTTCAGGCTTTACCAAATTATTCATACTGGAGAGAAACCATGGAAATGTAATCAATATGGTAAAATTTTAAACCATTTCTCAACAGATTCCATATTAGGTAAATCATGCAATGGATACTAAGTCTGCTTCTCCATCCAGGATTGATGTGGAATGGTAAATACTATAACTACAAGACAAAATTTGTTAAAACCCCTCGTAGTATGTACATCAAAGGAGCAAGAGCATGTGTGGAAATGGCCAATTCAGTTTATATAACAATTATATTCACTTTGACGTTTCTTAAAAAGGCTACTTGACTATTTGTGACCTTCATCCTAAAGTATGAAGTCTATTGCCTTTCCTACACATCTTTCATTACGGTCTCTGGGAATAAATCAGTAAGATGAGGGGGCCTACTTCATTAGGTGTGGCTTCTTCATATCCATGTTTTCTGGAAGATCAAGGCCACTGTACTGTGTGAGTTAGGCAGCGTGGGGTAAGGTGGAGAATGATGTAAATTTACAATGTAAGTCACTGAGCTTGTGTTCAATCAGGGTGTTACTTTGGGATATGGAAAACAGTTGCCTGATAACTGACCAAGAAACAGCAGGAAGGACGTTGATAGATTCAGATTCAGGATTTTCATGGAAGGTGAGTGATAGGTTGCTAGAGACGATTGTATGAGAGAAATAATGGTGGTCATCTCTATTGAATGATAGCTGTTATATGTCAAGGATTAATCAGAATGTAATCTTATTCTTGGAAATAGAAGAGAGCAGTTATCAGAAGAGTTTAATCAAAAGACCTGGAATAGCATGTTCATAAGTGGGATTCACATTTAACTGTTTATATTTTACTGCTCTTATATTCAGAATGTATCAGAAGTCTCCTGTTTTAATTAATAAAATAGTATCATTTTTGTTCATAACTCAGTCAGGTTCCTTTTACCAACACAGTTTCATTCTACCTTAGGAACTAACAGACACTGCAACATTATGCTTTCATGGTTGAAATAATGTGTAACAGTTTTTTTTTTTAATGGTAGAATCAACAACAGATTTTTGCAAATACAGTAGTCCCCCTTACCCATGGGATACCTTCCAAGACTCCCCTGGTGGATGCCTGAAACTCTGAAGCATATATATACGGTTTAAGTAAAGTTTTGACGTGTGACAGCAAAGCTAGCACTAATATCTTTGTATTCAGTCTTTCATATGCAGATTTCTATTTTTTTTGTTTTGATCACCTCAAAGGAGATTTCAGTGCTATCATGTACAGATTTCTCACGATAAATCTTAGCAGCTTCAGCATGATTTTTTTTTTATACAGCAAGAACTTCCAGTTAAAGGAGGTACTTTACAGCTTTCTTGCTTTTTCTTCTTTTTCTTTCCCCTCTCTTCCTTACTTCCTTTCCTTCCTCTCCTCCCCTCTCTCTTTTCTATTCTTTTTTTAAGGGGGTTTTGCCATGTCACCCAGGCTGGGGTGCAGTGGTTATTCACAGCTGAGATCTCTGTACTACAGCCTCAGTAAGCAGTCCTCCTGCCTCAGTCTCCTGAGTAATGAGGATTACACATGTGCACCACCATGCCTAGCTAATTGATTTTTAAATTTACATTAAAGATGGGGTTTTGCCATGTTACCCAAGCTGGGCTCAAACTTCTGGCCTCAATAAATCCTCCTACCTCAGCCTCCTAAATAGCTGAGACTATAGTTGCATGCCATTGTGCATACCTTACACCTTCTCTGTCACATCCAAGTTGCAAGCATCGCTACTTTTGTGCTTTGGGACCATTAATTAAGTAAAATGAGTTACTTGAATACAAGCACTGCAATACTGTTAATCGGCTGAGATGACTGCTAAGTGACAGATGGGTAGCATATTTAGTGTTTATACACGATATAAAGGGATGATTTATGTCCTGGGTGGAACAATGAGATTTTATCACATTTATGAGAAGAGTGCACAATTTAAAACATGAATTATTTATTATGGGAATATACTATTTAATGTTTTTGGACCACAGCTGCCGTGTGTAACTGAAACCATGGAAAGTGAAACTGTAGATAAGGCGGATGACTGTACCAGTGTGTTGGTGGCGGGGGAAGCCAGCTGGCTCCTGTGATGTAAGTTTGTGATTCTGAAATAGCAGCTTTGCAAAAAAGAAACTGCAATTTATCAACTCACCAGTATTCACAACGACAGTGCATGCTTGGTGAGCTCAGAATAATTCTGAAAACCTTTGTTCCCATTGCCAATTCCTGGAAACAGTTATGGGTTTCTAAAGAACATCACCACAAATACATTCTGAAGTGTTTTCTAATTCAATTTTCAATTTTGATTATTTTTTATTTCTAATTCTATTTTCTAATTCAATTGTTTCTAAAATATATTTTTTAGAGCAATTTTAGGTTCCCAGCAAAATTTAGTAGTACAGAGATTTTCTGTATAGCTCCTTCTCCGTTATCAACATTCCCCACCAAAGTGGGAGTTACATTATCACCCAACATCCATAGTTTATATTTAGTTAATGCATGTACATTGCGTGGATTTAGACAAGTATTATACAGTGGCATGTACTCACCATCACAGGAACACAAGGAGGACTTTCACTACCCTAAAAATCCTCTGTGCTCCACCTAGATTTGTATTCTTTTCACTTCTGTCACTTGTTTCACGTTTTGTAGCTGGTTTTAAGTGCATACAAGATTCTCAAACCATCCCTGTAAATTGACATTTTTATAATGTAACCTCCCTGTCGCTCAGGCTGGAGTACATACACTATGATAAAAAGAGTGCATACAGTATGATTCTACAGATCTACAGTGAGAGGGCAGCTCGGCGGCTGCCCAGAGTGCGTGTTTCGTAGTCGCGGCAAAGTAAAAGGCCTGATTGGGATGAGGCTGGAAAGACGGTCACGAGGTCGACTTTTTCAGCTCATTTGGTGATTGCTGCATCCCCCATACCACCTCACTTTCCCAGACATGCTTGTTCTTCTGAAGACATTTCCATGGGCCAGTTCCACCGCAAACTTCCCAGAAAGCGTTAGTTCTGCTGTACGGACACCGAACTTCCCCTAAGATGGCCGCGCCCACGGTGCTCTCGCCTAACAGCGCGGTTACTTGTAACGCATCGTTTTTTTTTCAGTCCCGCTTGCTTCAGTTTTTATACGGCCTCTAAAACGCTTCGCATTTAGAACAGTGATTGAGGTGGCAGAGGTGACTTTAATTTTCCACTGAGCTGAGACGTCACAGTCGTCATGACCGCTAAGAACGGATGCCGCTCCTTTGTGTAATGGGCTCCGGCCTTTGAGAAGTTTGCGCCGTTCCCTGTCCCCTTCAATGAGAAGACCAACTTATTCTGTTTCCTGTCCGTTCAGGGGACTTTACCCCCACGCCATTTCTGCCTGTGTGAACTCAACCCTCTAATAACCTCCATTTTCTGCCAGGGATGAGGTGTCTGGAAATCGGACAGTTGTAGGGCACTCTGCCCACCGCGTCTCGCGGTGCTGTTCCTTCTGTACGTCACGTACTCAAAGATGGCCGCCCGCAGAGCAGCGAAGCGAAGGCGGCGCTGGCGAGTCTCCTCCTGAGGAAAAACCGGAAGCCTGCATTCCGCTTTCCGGGGAAACGTGGTGGACCTTCTCCGGAGGTTTATGCGGGAGGGAGCTGGGCTAGGGGCCCAGAAGTGGAAGAAGTTTAGGGAAGTCCAGCCTTTAAGAGGTCGCGGCGATTCCAAGGACAGTCAGGTCAGTATGTGGGTCAGGCCGTGGAAACGCTGTGGGAGGGTGCATTCTGAGGCTGTCTGCGTTGATGGTGGCGGTAGACCGTGGAGGTAGCGCGGGGTTGGGAGTTGGGGTTGGGGGGGCGGGTGTCTTCTTTGGAGGTGCGCTAGGAGACCCTGGTAGGTGCCTGTGATGGGGTATCTTTGGGGGTCCCTTACGGAGACTCTGGGTGGTCAGTGATTAAAGGCCTAAGTAGATCAACGACCTAAGGTCAGGGATTGGGGTATTTGCAAGTCACTCCCTTGTGGGGCTCAGTGATTGAGAACTGATGGGGTGGCTTTTGTCAATGAATGTGACTTCTGTTTCACATTCTGAGTTAATCTGAGGCTCAGTGATCGAGGAATCATTAAGGGAAGCCAGTGTACTAGTGTATCTTCTCCGGGTTTTCGTATTAATCTGGCGGAGTCTTTTGTGTAGAGACAAGTGAAAGCTGAAGTCTGCACAGGAGTCCGGGCTGGGTGTGTGTGTGTGTGTGTGTGTGTGTGTGT
>NW_022437084.1:667809-685599 GCF_009761245.1 Sapajus apella | reverse complement strand
CACAGGAGTCCGGGCTGGGTGTGTGTGTGTGTGTGTGTGTGTGTGTGAAAGCTGAAGTCTTCACAGGAGTCCGGGCTGGGGGGGGGGGTGTGTGTGTAAGTGAAAGCTGAAGTCTTCACAGAAGTCCGGGCTGAGGTGTGTGTGTGTGTGTGTGTGTGTGTGTGTGTAAGTGAAAGCTGAAGTCTTCACAGGAGTCCGGGCTGGGGTGGGTGGGTGTGTGTGTGTGTGTGTGTGTGTGTGCGCGCTTGCAAACGTACTGCATATTTTTATCGATGTTTCCTTTCAGGTTTTATATGTTAGTATATAATAAAGGCAGCTATTTTTCCAATATTTATATTTTTGAATTATTTGTGAATTTGTACTTATACCCCATATTCCTTCTCTCTGTATCCCTCTTTTTTTTTTTTCAGTGTGTTTCTTGTTCTTCATATTGAAGTGTGTATATAAACACTCATTTTTTTTTTTTTTTTTTTTTTTTTGAGATAAAGTCTTGTCTTATTGCCCGGGCTAGAATGTAACAGTGTGATCTTGGCTCACTGCAACTGCCACCTCCTGGGTTCAAGCCATTTTATTCTGCCTCAGCCTCCCGAGTAGCTGGGATTATAGGTACCCTTCACCACACCCAGCTAATTTTTTGTATTTTTAGTAGAGATGGCATTTCACCACGTTGACCAGGCTGGTCTCGAACTCCTGACCTCAGGAGATCTGCCTGCCTTGTCCTCCCAAAGTGCTAGGATTACAGGCATGAGCCACTGTGCCTGGCTGTATATAAAGCCTGGCTGTATATAAACACTTTTAAATTTATATGAAGCCTTTTAAAGAGGTGTGAAGGTAACAGTGTACAAAGGAAAAAATGTACAGTTTTTCACCATCCATATGGCCTTATTTAAAAAACTGACACAAGAATTACCTACTACTTAGGCATGATGCTGTGTGGATTATCCTTTGTGACCTTCCCTTTCACCTTCATGTTACTTCCACACTTCACAGAAGAAAGGCATTCAACCTACATTGAGGGTCTTGCGTTTCACTGGTTTGAGAGAACCAAATAAAGAGACAGATACTCAGGGCCACATGTTAAGGTGAATGTACACCTGAAAGTTGTTTTGCTTTCCAGTCAACAGGTCCTGGCTACCCTGGGAAGAGACAAGAAATGAATGAAGAAAGAGGAAGATTCCAGGACCTAGATATGATTTCTGTGAATACCCTTCACTGGTAGTGACCGGGGTTTCTAACTAGAAATTTAAGGCAGATCCAGAGGAGACAAAGACAGAGTATCCCAGTGCTGGCCATTTCCGACAACAGAAGAAAATGCTCAATGCCCAGGTGACTTTTCTCTATTTTATTCTCTCCTTTATTCCATAGCGGATTTGTAGAGACCTGTAAGAAATCATTTCAGAATCTAGAGAGAAATAAACTTTAACTCCTACATCATGGCAAAGATCAGGAATGGAGCGTTTATAAGATTCCTACAAAATGACTGATGTTGGAACATAATGCCTGGCTAGATCTTTTCTATTACGTTAGCTGTCAGCTTGCATCTGATGTCTCTTGTCAGCCAGTACAGGAGAGTCATGCTAAGTTATATAATATACAGTAACTGAGGAGAAAGCAGAGCTTCCTCAGTAGATCATTATTTCATGGCAGTTAGATCTCAAGAAAAATTTGCCATCCTTCTCAGAGGTGATGTGGTGAACAGTGTTTTGAACTAGCTTTCTAATAAAGGCAGAAGATTTCTTACTGCTGTTTATTACAGCGTTCCTGAGATACTCCTATGGAAAAAGACCGGGTAAACTCAGTGCACTGACACAGTTTTTTCAGGGGACGAAAGCAAGACCACTGAAAGGACTCAGTCTTGTGTGTCTGTGTGAGCTTATTTAGGAATAAAATCTAAGTGGCCTAGGAAAATGGAAGGCGTGTTTAACTTCCATTTGTCCTGAACAGGTGGCTGAACTGGCATGTAACTACAGATTTGGCATTAGGCAGTTGGGTCTTGAGTTGTTGGGTGCTGTGCTTGATAATTTTACCTCATCTCAGAATGTACAGAATCCTGCATTTTCATCTCCAGTTCTTCCATACTTTTATTGCTTGATGTAAATTACTCGTGGATTCCAAAGGGAAAAAATTGTGGTTTGTGGTTTTTTTGTTTGTGTGTGTGTGTTTTTTTTTTTTTTGAGACGAAGTTTCGCTCTTGTTACCCAGGCTGGAGTGCAATGGCGCGATCTCGGCTCACCGCAACCTCCGCCTCCTGGGTTCAAGCAATTCTCCTGCCTCAGCCTCCCGAGTAGCTGGGACTACAGGCGTGCGCCACCATGCCCAGCTAATTTTTGTATTTTTAGTAGAGACGGAGTTTCACCATGTTGACCAGGATGGTCTTGATCTCTTGACCTCGTGATCCACCCATCTCGGCCTCCCAAAGTGCTGAGATTACAGGTGTGAGCCCCTGTGCCCAGCCCCAAAGGGAAGTAAATTCTATTGATGAAGTACACACTGTTTAAAAAAGTAAATTCCTTCTTCATAACTTACTTCCTAATCCCCTTATACTGCTTCAACAAATATTTGGTAGCACATACTTGCTGTCACCAAACTGTGTGCATCTCTATATGTATATATATGTATGTCTTCTAATACATACATCTGTGTCTTTTATGTATGTGTCTGTATATATAAACACATTTATTATGGCTTCTTTTGCTTCAGTGGAATCACATTCCACCTGTTGGTCACCTTAGATCAAGCGTGTACAACCTATGGTCTGGTCTGTGGGCTGCATGCAGCCCAGGACAGCTTTGAATGCAGCCCAACACAAATTTGTAAATTTTCTTAAAACATTATGAGAATTTTTTGGGTTTTTTTTTTCAGCTATCATTAGTGTATTTTAGGTGTGGCCCAAGACATTTCTTTTTCCAGTATGGCCCAGGGAAGCCAAAAGATTGGACACTCCTACCTTAGATGGCATAGTTTTAGAATATAAAGGAATAATCTAAAATAAAATTCCTTTATTTTAGAAAATAAAGGAATGTAATTAATTGAAGAATATTAACTATATAAAATTCCATTTGTCTAAAGTCATACATAAAAATATTGTTAAACTGGCCGGGTGCGGTGGCTCAAGCCTGTAATCCCAGCACTTTGGGAGGCCGAGGCAGGTGGATCACGAGGTCAAGAGATCGAGACCATCCTGGTCAACATGGTGAAACCCCGTCTCTACTAAAACTACAAAAAAAAATTAGCTGGGCATGGTGGCACGTGCCTGTAATCCCAGCTACTCAGGAGGCTGAGGCAGGAGAATTGCCTGAACCCAGGAAGCAAAGGTTGCGGTGAGCCAAGATTGCACCATTGCACTCCAGCCTGGGTAACAAGAACGAAACTCCGTCTCAAAAAAAAAAAAAAAAAAAAAAAAAAAATATTGTTAAACTATGTAAAGTATTTAAGTGAGTGCCTGCCACATAGATACTGATACATGGAGTCCTTTGTGTCTTTAAATCTTTCCCAATACTTAAAAATATGACATTATCAAATCACACAGTTTTCAATGATCCAGTATTCTTTTGTCTTATCTTGCATTTTCCTCATCGCAGGTGAGGTTGAAACCCTTTATGTGTATGTCTTGGCCAACTGGATTTTTTTCTCGTGAAATGCCTGACTTTATAACTTTTACATTAAAAAAACTTTTTTCTTGCTGGTTAATGAGTTATTTATATCTGCTACATATTGATCTTCTGTTTACTCCAAGTGTTTTTTAGCCTGTCATTTTTCTTTCAGCTTTATGATCTATTTTTCAATGTAGAAATTTAATTTTTTTCTTAAAATTTGTCTATTTTTTTCCTTTATGGCTTTGAACATGAATATATTTCATATTTACTTCTGCTTCCATGAATATATTTCACATTTGCTTCTATTGCCTTCTGGTTAGGACTTTAAAGAGGAAAAGCTTATTTTTGAGTATTAATTAGATAGAAACCTAAGGCTTTTTTTTTCCTAGATTTATTTCTCATGTGAAATAATTCAGAATGTGATAAGATCAGCGGCATTAAGAATTTGCAGATTCTACCAAGTCTGTTCTCTTCTCTGTGTTAAGTCAAGGCTCTGTTTTTTTATAGGAATCGCTGACACTGGAGGATGTTACTGTGGAGTTCACCTGGGAGGAGTGGCAGCTCCTGGACCCTTTTCAGAAGGACTTGTATCGGGATGTGATGTTGGAGATCTACAGCAACCTGGTATCAGTGGGTAAGGACAGATGCCCTGGGTCACCTGGAAGATGCCCAGTCTGTGGCCTTTGCTTTCTCAGCTCCTTACCCTTGGAAGTCACTGCAGTGCTCTGAATAGCAGATTTTTAGTGCATCCTCTGGCTTCTGATAAAAGGAGGTATCCATCATTGTCCAAGAGAGATTGGTTTCACAACTTTCCAAAGGTTTGAAATCCACAGATGCTCAAGTCTCATATAAATGGCATTGTATTTGCATATAACCTACACACACCTCCTCCCGAATTCTTTAAATCATCTCTAGGTTACGCTTGATACTTAATACAATGTAGATGCCATGTAAATAGTTGTTATACTCAATGTTTTGTTTTTATATTTTTCTTTAGAGACAGGGTCTTGCTCTGTCACCCAGAATGGAATGTAGTGGTTCCTTCATTGGCTTGCTGCAGCCTTGAATTGGATTCAAGTGATCCTCCTTCCTCAGCCTTTTGAGGAGCTATGCCTACAGGTGCAAACCACCATGCTTGGCCAATTTTTTTTTTTTTTTTTTTTTGGTAGAGATGGAGTCTGTGTTGCCCAGGCAGGTCTCCAACTCCTGGCGTCAAGTGTTGGTTTCATGTCAGCCTCCTATAGTGCCGGGATTATAGGCAAGAGCCACTGCAGTTTGTATTTTTTGTTATTGTATTGTTATTTTTTATTGTTGTTTTAAAAAATATTTTCAGTCCATCGTTGGTTGAATCCCTGGATGTGAAATTTTCAGATATTAAGGTCTAACTGTAATCTGCCCTTTCCTGAGACAAAAGCCTCTACTTTGCAGATGTGAAAACTAGCTGTTACCTAAATGTAACAGTCTCTCATGTTATATATCCCAGCCTAATCCATTGTGTCAAAGTCTTCTACCATTTCTCATAAACAGGTTTTCAAGTCAGCAAACCAGATGCACTCTCCAAGTTGGAACAAGGAGAAGAACCATGGATAATAGAAGATGAAAGGCATAGTCGAATCTGTCCAGGTACGTGAGAACCAGCAAGATGCATAAGTCATATTATAGTCAGTAAGAGAATGCTGTGTGGGTGTCTGAGACACAGAAGCAGTGACTACATTAAGAATAAGAATCGTATGGCCAGGCACGGTGGCTCAATCCTGTAATCCCAGCACTTTGGGAGGCCGAGGCAGGTGGATCACGAGGTCAAGAGATCGAGACCATCCTGGCCAACATGGTGAAACCCTGTCTCTACTAAAACTACAAAAAATTAGCTGGGCATGGTGGCACGTGCCTGTAATCCCAGCTACTCAGGAGGCTGAGGCAGAATTGCCTGAACCCAGGAGGCGGAGGTTGCGGTGAGCCGAGATCGTGCCATTGCACTCCAGCCTGGGTAACAAGAGCGAAACTCCGTCTCAAAAAAAAAAAAAAAAAGAATCGTTTTCTCTCCACCAATAACCCTTCCCATCTTAAGGTTATATTCTCGTTTACTACCATATATCTGTCCTGTCTGTGCTGGTGTTATATTGAATGTCCTCTATCTAAGGAGTTCACTTCTTAAAAGTTTCTACAATTTTGTTGAGTGTTTACCTAGAAAGGACTGTTTTGCATCTTACATCAGTTCTAGTCCAAACCAGGTCATAACTTATGTCTACCTCAGAGTACTTCCTCTGTACATTTGATTTCTGCTTTTCCTTTAGTTCATCTTAGACAGTAGCATTGTATTCATTTACCTAATGTGTTCTTCCCATTATAGACTGATTTTTTAACAGCTTAGATATTTTACATACCATACAATTTGCCAATTTAAAGTTTACTTTTCAGTGCTTTGTAGTATGTGAACAGTTATGTGACCATCACCTTTGTGAATTTTGGATTTCACTGAATTACTTAAAAAAAAATTTCCTTCCAAGCCCTTAGTCCTAGGCAATCACTAATCTACTTTTTATCTCTGTAGATTTGCCTGTTCTGGACATTTTATATAAATAGAATCAAAATATATTATTGTCGAATAACATTCCATTGTATGGATATACCATATTTTTATTTATCCATTCATCTGTTAGATGAACATTTCGGTTATTTCTACTTTTTGGCTTTTATGAATCATGCTGCTATGAACATTTGTGTACAATTTTTTCAGAAACATGTTTTCATTTTTCTTGAGCCTTCACCTAGGAGTATTATTACCGGGTCACTTGTAGTCCAGGAGGGGGTCCAAGTGCAGTACTTCTGGTCCCTCTCACACTGTGGACATTAAATTTCTTCCCAGCCACAGTGTGTGACAATACAGAGTATTACCAACTAGGGAAGCTCACTTGAGCCTTTGGTGGCCAGAGTTTTGATTGGGTTTCAGTCACATACAGCCCACCTACCTGGCTGATCTTTCGTCTTCAGGCTTTCCCAGAAGTTGGGCTAATATCTAGAGGGTCCAGTTTTTCCAAAGGTTGGAACTGATATGTCATGGCCCATAGCCCCTATCATAAATCGTATTGTTACACTGTTCTGTGGCCAAAGCCATCAGGCAAACAAAGACACTCCTATGGGACAGGACATGCCAGGGGCCTAAAGATCATTTCTTAATAGCGAAGAACAAATGCTAGACCTCTCTTTGGATGAGATTAGATCTAGTTCCTCACTACCCAGAAGATTACTGTAAAAATTAACAATAAAGTGGTTAATTTAGGAATACAGAGGAAACAGAGCATATCGGCAGTGTTGGGAACCAGCCCAACCCTGTGCATGGGTGCACCATGTCTCAGCAGTGAGGAGGGAGTGAGAAAAGAAAAAAAGAAAGACACAAGAATAGAAGTTTACAGCATAGGCCCAGGGGTCCAGCGCACTCTCCCAGGTGCAGGTTGGCCCTGAGCTCTGGGCTGCAAGCACCTTTATTAGGTGTATTATCTTGTTAATATTGCAGTCTGTGGGGAGAAGGGTTGAGGAGGAAGATAGCTGAAGGAAGTGCATGTGTCTGTAGCATGCAATAGCACACATGGTTCTCCTAAGAAATGCTAACTAAGGACACTGATATTTTACCACCCATTGTCTAACCAGGTGTTTTGGCAACAGAAGTATAGTGGATAAGGCACCATAAGGTCTGACCACACACAGTGCATTAAGGGGCTTTTATCTCCTGAGCATTGTGGACACAGAGCAGTTGGAATTGCTCCATATTCTGAGAACATGGCAGAGCCTGTGGCATTCTGGTGGCTGCCCTGCGAGGCTTTCTAGCCTTACCAGCACCCATCTGTGAAGACCCTCCCAAATCTTATGAGCAGAGGTTGCATTACTTCCCAGTAAAGCTCCCTTTACGAGATTGTTACACACTCTATGTTAGGAAGAGTTGTGGGACCAAAGCAGTTTTTTCACTGCTCTGCAACCACGCTGCAGTGTTCCACAGCTGTAGGGCACTCTCAGATGGTCTTTACCATAGGCCTCCTGTTACCACTTGATCTCTACTTTTATTTTACTGTACCATAGTTTGGATGTGATCCGTGGCACAAATCTCAGTGTATAAAAAGCAAAGCAAGCTTGTAATCATTTAACTGTAAGTAACACAGGTTGGGCCCTGGCCATCTCTTCCCACATGGCAGGATAGTCAGAATTGCAGCAAGAGTATGATGTGCACAAGGCATATCTAGATTTTAAATTAGGAATATGGTGACATGAATTAAGAATGAAGGCACGAAATAGGAATTGTGCAAGGCCATGGGCTTGACTATCAAAAGATTGGCTTCAAGTTGGCCAAGTACAGGTCAGTGATAGAAGCTATTTGTTGGAGAAATCTTGGAGCAGAAACATGGTAATATTCATGGTAATGTAAACTTTCTTTAATCAAGATGACTTTTGATTTTATTTTTATTTATTTATTTTTTGAGATGAAGTCTCGCTCTGTTACCAGCCTGGAGTGCAGTTGCGCAATCTTGGGTCACTGCAACCTCTACCACCTGGGCTCAAGTAATTCTCTGCCTCAGCCTCCCTAGTAGCAGGGTAGCAGGTACCTGCCACTACACCCAGCTAATTTTTGCATTTTTAGTAGAGAGGGGTTTCACCATCTTGGCCAGGCTGGTCTTGAACTCCTGACTTTGTGATCTACCCAACTTGGCCTCCCAAAGTGCTGGGACTGTAGGTGTGAGCTACCATGCCTGGCTGACTTTTGATTTTATATATGAGTAATTGAGGTAGCATGGTTGAGGGTTGGTTAATTTTATGTTTTTTTCTTTTCACAAGATAACTTGATAGTCTGACCTTTCACCTGGATGACAGCAGTGTAGCAACAATAAGGAACAGCTAAATGTCTTAAGAAAAACTGAAGGTGAAGCTGGCACAGCCTTTAGAAGGAATAAATTTATCATTTAGTACAACTTAACTGATGCTGAGACATAAATGTAGCATTACTGAAGTAGATGCTATTGGTGGCAGATGAGGAAACAGTATATCAGGGATATTGAAATGGGAAAAATTGGATATAACTTTTTTTTTTGAGACAGGGTCTCGCTTTGTTGCTCAGGCTACAGTGCAGTGGCACAATTTTGGCTCACTGCAGCCTCGACCTCCTGGGCTGAAGCAATCTTCCCACCTCAGCCTCCCAAGTAGCTGGGACTACAGGCGCACGTCACCATGGCAGGCTAATTTTTGTATTTTTTGTAAGGATGGTGTTTCACCACGTGGCCCAGGCAGGTCTGGAACTCCAGAGCTCAAGTGATCTGCCCACCTCAGCTTCCTAAAGTGCTGGGTTTATAGCTGTGAGCCAACGTGCTTGGCCTTGATTGACTTTTCTACTGCATGCAGAATGTGATTGAAGAAGATGACAGTTTTCATATCCTATGCAGCAGCACATTTGCTTCTGAAGGCAACTACATGGTACACTGGCTGGTGTACCATGCAAAATTCCTATCATTGTTTTCCTGTTTCATAATTAATGGAACATATGATAACGTGACACAGCTAAAGAAAAGGGTGGAGGGTTGACTGTAGGTGTTGTTCGCTAAATGTGATGGATGTTTTTGGAAAGTTAGTTGTCTACAGATTGAAGAGGGGCAAATTTAGTAACAGCATTACCATACAAGAGTCTATCTCAGTTCACTTAAGTTCAACAGTTGGGGATTTCCAATTCTTACTTGCCAGGCAACAAGAATGTAAATGTATTTATTCTATATATCTCAGTAAGTATATTTCCCTGATCTTTGTAGTCACAGTTTGGTTCCTCTAAGAGGGCTTAAATAATCCCAAAACTGTAGGGCCACAGCCCTACAGGGTTATGGGGTGTCCCCTATTGCTGTGTTGAGTTGTAGGATCCAAGAAACAAAGAGACAGTTCACAGGACTAGAAAAGAGCAGCTGGGCTTGGGGGGCCACACCACCTATGAGCAGAGACACGTGAGGCCCCAAATTTCCAGAAGCGTCTGTATTTATGAGGTACAAGACAGGGGGAAGGGTTATGAGTGAGGTCATCTATAGGCTTAATGATAAGGCATATATAATCACATGAGTAGCAAGCAAGGGGCCACTCCATTAGGTCACCTAGTCAGAGAGGTGGGCCATATATAGTAGGGGGCTGTGCTGTGTGCAGTAGTAGAGGGTCATATATAAAAAAGGGGGCTACCCGCATTAGGTCACTGAAGCAAGGAGGTGAGCTGTGTTGCAACAAGTGCCTTGCGCAACACTTCTTATCTAGGGGCTGGAGACTTCAAAGGATTCCTGTAGAAGGATGTTGTAAACCAATGCAGTGGGAGCTGACAGAGTGTGCTCTTCTCTAAGATAATTTATAGGAGGATGATTTGAGCCAGCCTAGTTGAAAAAGCTGACAGGGTGTACAGCTGCCATGGCGCAATTACACCAGAGGGGTTTTTCTCCCTCAGTTGTTCACGGGATCTCAGGCTGAAGGCCTGCTTTCCACAAGAACTGGATGCAAGGTACTGCAACTCCTTTTCAGGAGGAGTAACTCTTGCTCCAAGCTAGCCATGTAGCGGGTGCCGAGTGCTGCCGTCTAGGCCCTGGCCTGCCATACAGCATATGCCCTTTCAGGCAGGGGTGCTACTGCCTGGGTCATTGGTTCTTGTCCTGGTCTGGCTGTTTTTCCCATGTACTTGCTTCTGCTCTGTGATTGCTCTAGGCATTCCCCCTACTACAAACTACTATATGGTTATATAAAAGGATTATATAAATCAGCATTAAATGCGTCTGTACAGTTTCTACTACAATTCATTATATGATTATATACAAAGATTGTATGGACCTAAGTATGATTTTATATATATATATATATATATATATATATATATATGTATATATATGCTAGATCTAAGATAATATGGAGCTAAGTATGATTATATAAGCTAGATATAAGATTATATGGAACTAAGTATGATTATATATACAAGCTAGATATAAGTAAGTAGTAAGTTATACTTCAGGCACTAATTGTGCCTGGGATCTACACAGCTCTCCTTCCTCAGTGCCCATATGGGAGGTTACCCATACAAAACTACATGTTGGAATGTCTAAAACCTTAGTTCTGTACGTTAATCTTTTATTATACACGTCTTCTCAGCATGGTATCCTGGCCCAATGCTCACACCTGTAGTTCCAGCACTTTGGGAAGCCAAAGTGGGCAGATCACTTGAGCCCAAGAATTAAACACCAGCTTGGGCAACATGGGAAGACCCCACCTCTACAAAAAATACAAAAAATCAGTTGAGCATGGTGGCATGCTCCTATAGTCCCAGCTACTCAGGAGGCTGAGGTGGGAGAATCGCTTGAGCCTGGGAGGTGGAGGTTGCAGTGAGGCAAGATTGTGCCACTGCATGCCAGCCTGGGTGACAGTGAGAACCTGTCTCAAAAAAAAAAGTAATTCAGCCCTTTTTTCTCAAATAATAATAATAATTATTATTTTTTGAGATAATTATTTTTTCTAAAATAATAATCAGTATGTACTGATTATTTCCACACTGCCTTCTTCATTTATACCTCCAGCCAGATTGCTGATGTCTGTGTTACATATTTGATAACCATTTCAAAGTGGCTCAAGCCATATAGTTAGTAATCTCTGAGTCCTCACTTTCCTTAATCACTCTCCCCACTGAATTAATCATTTAACCTTCTTTTCTTTTCCTCCACCTCTCACCATCTACACTGCTCCTTCAAACCACACTTAATATCTCCAACTTCCTTTTTTTTGTTGTTGTTTCTTCTTGTTTATTCAGTTTTTCCTAACTAGAATTCAACATCAGTGAGAATAAGGCATATTTTATTTTATAAATCTCAAATGCCAGCAGAGTGCCTTGTCTATAGGAGTCATTCAACAAATACTAGTGGAGTGAATAAATACAACCCTCAGCATTTTGGATCAGTTGCCTTTTCCACCTTTGTGGTCTGATATCTCCCCAAATTTTATGGAATGGTGTTCCCCCAAGCCCTGTTGTTTGCTTGTAATAATGACTTGCTTGATGCTGGGCACGGTGGCCCACGCCAGTAATCTCAGCACTTTGGGAGGCCAAGGCAGGTGGAATGCGTGAGGTCAGGAGTTTGAGACCAGCCTGGCCAACAAGGGGAAACCTCATCTCTACTAAAAATACAAAAATTAGCCAGGCGTGGTGATAGGCACCTGTAATTCCAGCTACTTGGGAGGTTGAGGCAGGATAATCACTTCAACCCAGGAGATGGAGGTTGCAGTGAGCTGAGATTATACCATTGCACTCTAGCCTGGGTGACGAGAGCAAGATTTTGTCTCAAATAATAATAATAATAATAATAATAATAATGACTTGCTTGTATTTTACTATGTCTGCATGTTTTGCAAGTTCCTATTTAGAAAGCTGTCAAATCTATATAGATTATCAACTGCCTAACCTTATTTGCACACAGACTGCTTTTACCTTTTGGTTTGTTTATTATGTCTTTACCAAAGTGTATACATGAAGTTGCTTTTCTACTGTTATCATAGTATTGTCATTAAAGAGACATTAGAGAGCCATATTTAAAAACACCTGGCCAGGTGCAGTGGCTCATGCCTGTAATCCCAGCACTTTGAGAGGCTAAGGTGGGAGGATCACCTAAGGTTAGGAGTTCGAGACCAGCCTGGCTAACATAGTGAAACCCTGCCTCTACTAAAGATACAAAAATTAGCTGGGCATGATGGCATACACCTTTAATCCCAGCTACTCTGGAGGCTGAGGCAGGAGAATTGCTTGAACCCAGGAGGCGGTGGTTGCAGTGAGCTGAGATCATGCCACTGCACTCTAGCCTGGGTAACAGAGTAAGACTCTGTCTCAAAAAAACAAAAATAAATAAATAATAAAATAAACACACCAAGGATTTTTTTTTTAAAGAAAACACTTTTATCCCCAACAAGATATGAAAGGATTCATTGTTCTCTTCTTTCCCAGAAAATAACAAAGTTGATGAACATCTTCAGGATCACTTGGAAAATCAAAGGATGCTGAAGAGTGTGAAACACCACCATAAACATAATGCATTTGGAAATACTGCCTCTCAAACCAAAAGCCATTGTCTTTTCAGGGAAAATCATGATACATTTGAGTTGTATATAAAAACTTTGAAATCAAATTTAAGTTTAGTCAACCGGAACAAAAGCTGTGAAATTAAGAACTCTAATAAATTTAATGGAGATGGGAAATCATTTCTTCAGGGTAAGTATGAAGAGCTTCATTCTGCAGCTAAATTCTCTGTAAGTACAAAATCCAATAGCATCAAATCCCAAGTCAGTAAGCATCAAAGAACTCAAGAAATAGAGAAAACCCACATATGCAGTGAATGTGGGAAAGCGTTTGTCAAGAAGTCTCAGCTCACTGATCATGAGAGAGTTCATACTGGAGAAAAACCTTACGGATGTACTTTGTGTGCAAAAGTGTTCTCCAGAAAGTCCAGGCTAAATGAACATCAAAGAATTCATAAAAGAGAGAAATCTTTTATATGCAGTGAATGTGGAAAAGTCTTCACCATGAAGAGTCGTCTGATTGAACATCAGCGAACTCATACTGGAGAGAAGCCCTATGTATGCAATGAATGTGGAAAAGGCTTCCCAGGCAAACGTAATCTCATTGTACATCAGCGAAATCATACTGGAGAGAAATCCTATGTATGTAGTGAATGTGGAAAAGGCTTCACTGGGAAGAGCATGCTTATCATACATCAACGAACTCATACAGGAGAGAAACCCTACATTTGTAGTGAATGTGGGAAAGGCTTTACCACAAAGCACTATGTCATCATACATCAGCGAAATCATACAGGAGAGAAACCGTATATATGCAATGAATGTGGGAAAGGCTTTACCATGAAGAGCCGTATGATTGAACATCAACGAACTCATACAGGAGAGAAACCCTATGTATGCAACGAATGTGGAAAAGCCTTTCCCAGGAAGAGTAATCTCATTGTACATCAGAGAAATCATACAGTAGAGAAATCATATCTATGTAGTGAATGTGGAAAAGGTTTTACTGTGAAAAGCATGCTCATAATTCATCAGCGAACTCATACTGGAGAGAAGCCCTACATATGCAGTGAATGTGGGAAAGGCTTCCCCTTGAAGAGTCGGCTGATTGTACATCAGCGAACTCATACTGGAGAGAAACCTTACAGGTGCAGTGAATGTGGGAAAGGTTTCATTGTGAATAGTGGACTGATGTTACATCAGCGAACTCATACTGGAGAGAAACCCTACATATGCAGTGAATGTGGAAAAGGTTTTGCCTTTAAGAGCAATCTTGTTGTACACCAGCGAACTCATACTGGAGAGAAACCCTTTTTGTGCAGTGAATGTGGAAAAGGCTTCACCATGAAACGCTATCTCATTGTACATCAGCAAATTCATACAGGAGAGAAGTCTTGTATATGTAGTGAATGTGGAAAAGGCTTTGCCATGGAAACTGAGCTTGCTTTACATAAGCAAGTTCATACTGGAGAAAAACCTTATGGATGCAATGAATGTGGTAAAGGCTTTACTGTGAAGAGCCGTCTAATTGTTCATCAACGAACTCATACAGGAGAGAAACCTTTTGTATGCAGTGAATGTAAAAAAGCCTTCTCCTCAAAGAGAAATCTCATTGTACATCAGCGAACTCATAATGGAAACAAACCGTAACAATGCAATGGACATGGTCATGCCTTTGGGAAGCAAATATGTCTTGTACAACATCAGAGATTTCACAGTATAGATTTTCTTTATGTGTACTGAGTATGAAAAATCATATTTCAAAATCCAGTGTTATCTACTACATGAATGCTATCAATGTCAGAAAGCCTTCATCATGAATTCAGGCTCTGAATTCTTTGATGTACCAGTGTATATAAAATAACTCATCTGAGAGAGATTCTGTGGATTGGGGGTAACCTTTCATTTGTCAGTCTTCACTAAAATTATAAAAATGTGCACATGAGAAATGTATAAGGTAAATAGTCCTTTTGCAGAGAATCTGAACTGATTATATACAAGTAAATTCATGCAGAGGGAAAACCATGTTAGTAATGTGAACATATTAAACATCAGTGTGTTCCTAGCATACATACATGTAGGCAGTGTAGAGCAGCCTGTGGCCAGATTTTCACCCTTGGAAGATTATGCAATTTGCAGGAGTGAATTTTAATGAATGCAGAGAATGCACTAGTGCCTTAAGTGATTAATTACCTCATATTGTTTGTCACAATAACGAAGGAAATAAACTTGACATATCCAATGCAGAAAAGTCTTGACAATTTTCTAAGTAACTATGTCTTGAAAAGTATTTACTGTGATAAATCTTACAAAGGGGGAAGCTAGCAAAGCCTTCTATGGGAAGAAAGACCCTATGTCACCAGTGATCATAATAGATCATCAGTGAATTCACACATATTAGCAGCATTATCATGGAAAAGCCTTTGCCCAGAAATAAAACCTTAACAGTTGGCAGATATATTTCATACTGGAGGAAAAAATTCAGGTGGCAATGAATACAGTAGGATTTCTGTGATACATTCTGCCTCATCATCATCACTTCATGCAGAAATAAAACTTATGTGAAGAATAGAAAGGATCAGAAATTTATGAAGTAAAAAAGCCTCATGAAAATGATACATATTTGAGGGCTTTCTGTCACAAACCTAAACTCGTGATACACTTGATGTCTTTTCTGGGACAGCATACCTTGCATCATAATTATCAATAATTCCATAATTGTAAAGTGGGCTGTTCCTATCGATTAAATTTTAATGCTTCATACAACACAGGCTGTTTTCTGTGTCAACCTAGTATGATTTTTCTTACATATTATAGGCCCTAAATTTATTTTTTCAGTCTATTCATAAATGTAATTCAGTATATTTGGATGTGTTTATCCAAGTTAGTAGGTAACGTTATGTAGTTTGCAAAAATGTCTTAAATATTATTTTCCTAAAATTTGTTTTGAAGTAATTTTAGATTCACAAGAGATTACAAAATATACAAGTTTCCTGAGTATCCTTTGCTTACCATCATCAATGTTACCTTACATAACCATAATAATCAAAACCAATAAAATGACATTAGTACAATGCTGTCAAAGTACAGCCTTTATTTGGACTTTACTACTTCATGCATGCAGTAATTGTGGTTTTATTTATCTTCGTGCAGAGGTCTAAGAAATTCTATAAGATGTATAGATTTATGTAAATCCTACCACAATCAGGATGTGGAACTGTTGTGCCAACAGAAAGAAACATCCTCTTGCTACCTCCTTTTTTTTTTTTTTTTTTTTTTTTGAGATGGAGTTTTGGTGGTGTTACCCAGGCTGGAGTGGAAGAGTGCAATCTTGGCTAATGGCAACCTTACCTCTCAGGTTCAAGTGATTCTCCTTCCTCGGCCTCCCAAGCACTTGGGATTATAGGTACCTGCCGCCACGCCCCACTAATTTTTGTATTTTTATAGTAGAGATGAGATTTCACCATGTTGTTCAGGCTGGTTGAACTAACCTTGGGAGAACCACCCACCTCTGCCCCCCAAAGTGCTGGGATTACAGGTGTGAGCCACTGTGCCCTGCCTCCTCTTGCTACCTCTTTATACTCACACTGTCCTCCCAGCATAACCCACAGTAACCACTGATCCCATCACTCTTAATTTTGTCATTTCAAGAATGCTTTGAGATAGGGCTTTGTTCACTCGGCAAATTACCCTTAAGATCCATCCAAGTTACTGGGTGTCTAGTTTTAATTTTTGTTACTGAGTTACTATTCTTTTAAATGGATGCACTGGGATTTGTGTATCCATTCAGTGTTGATGGACATTTGGGTTGTTTCCAGTGTTTTGCTGTTATAAATAAAGATGCTGTGACTATTTGTGTACCCGATACTGTGTGAACATAAGTTTTTTATATATTTCGGATAGACACCTGGGGCATGACTGCTGATGAATATGTAAGTTTGTGTTACACTTTGAAAGAAACGGCCAAACTCTTTGCCAGAGTGGCTGTACTAATTTACATTCCCACCACCAATGTGTGAGCATTCCATTTGTTCCATGCCCTTTCTAGCTCTTGGCACTGCCAATGTGTCAGCTTTCCTATTAGGTACGTGGTAGTATGGGATCATGGCCTCAATTTACACATCCCTAACAGAAAATAACATTCAGCATCTCTACATCCACTGAGAACCATATCAAGCAAAAATTGTAACTGTTGCTTCTAACCAGCAAATATAATTTTTAAAACTCAGAAGAATGTATTTTACCTCTCTGTTCCTTTTTCTTCATTTCTGATGTTGTTTTCCTTTGGTTATTTCCTTTTTATGTGAACTTCCTTAATCATTTCTCTTTAAGCAGGCCTGCTGGCAAAAAATTACAAGTTTCCCTAGAAACATCATTCCTGTTTTCTCTATCCAGAGTTATTTCCCTTGATCTAATATGGAGATTTAATCCAGTTTATAAATGGTGGGTTCTCTTTAAAAAAGAAATGGACATTTGCCATAAAGTATTGTGGCAGAATTCAATCCCTGACTCCATATTGAGTAATTCACTCCTTGGAAAATATTTTTTGAGCTTCTACACTATGGCAGGCATGTTGTAGACAACGGAGACACATCAATGAACAAAACCAGCAGAGTGATGGCTTTGATACTGCATACGGTCTGGTGAAGGAGACTGAGTAAGATACATACAAAACTGAATTCGGATAAGTGCTAGGAGGAAATATAAAGCCTAGTAAGTTCATAAATGGTAATCAAAGAGTTATTTTAATTAGAGTTTTCAGGGAAGGCTTTTCTGTGCAGATGTAATTTTTTTCTTTTTTTTTTGCTCTGTCACGCTCACCCAGGCTGGAGTGCAATGGTGCGATCTCGGCTCACTGCAACCTCTGCCTCGCGGGTTCAAGCGATTCTCCCTGCCTCAGCCTCCTGAGTAGCTGGGATTACAGGCACCCATCACCACACCCAGCTAATTTTTGTATTTTTAGTAGAGACGGGGTTTTGCTGTGTTAGCAAGGCTGGTCTCAAACCTCTCAAAGTGCTGGTATTACAGGTGTGGGCCGCCATGCCCGGCTGCAGATGTAATTTGAACCAAGGCCCAACTGTACTATGGGGAAACAGCCACCATATTTGTAAAAAAAAAAACTTTTTTTTTTTTTTTTTTTTTT
>NW_022437084.1:627998-667409 GCF_009761245.1 Sapajus apella | reverse complement strand
TTTTAGTAGAGACGGGGTTTCACCATGTTGACCAGGATGGTCTCGATCTCTTGACCTCGTGATCCACCCGCCTTGGCCTCCCAAAGTGCTGGGATTACAGGCTTGAGCCACCGCGCCCGGCCAAAGAACTTTCTAAGTGTTTTCTTTGTGCTTCCTACCTCAGCATTCTCTGAGAAGCTTATAAAAGAAGTTTGCAAGGCCCTTGAATCGCCTTCCTTGTCCTGTGAGTTGGCATAGCTTGCCATGGCAAAGACTATTAGCCCACTCCTGAAAATGATCAGTGAGGGTCCCATCATGGGCTGCTCACAGTCCTGTGGACCAGGTGCTAAACTTACCTACCAGATACTGCAGCGATTAACATTCTAGATAAATGAGGCTGAAATTTAATCCTGGATGGAATATGTTATAACCCTCAAGAAATTATACAAACATGAAATTCTTATTCTTTAGAAATTACAAAACAAGTAAAATGAAGAAATTTTAAGTCACCATAATTGTATGGAAGAGTCAAATATTGTTAGTATATTCTCCAGAATTTTTCAAATGCATTAGTATATTTATTTATTTATTTATTTATTTTTTATTTTTTTTTTTTTTTTGAGACGGAGTTTCACTCATGTTACCCAGGCTGGAGTGCAATGGCGCGATCTCGGCTCACCGCAACCTCCGCCTCCTGGGTTCAGGCAATTCTCCTGCCTCAGCCTCCTGACTAGCTGGGATTACAGGCACGCGCTACCGTGCCCAGCTAATTTTTTGTAGTTTTAGTAGAGACAGGGTTTCACCACGTTGACCAGGATGGTCTCGATCTCTTGACCTCGTGATCCACCCGCCTCGGCCTCCCAAAGTGCTGGGATTACAGGCTTGAGCCACAGCGCCCGGCAGTATATTTATTTTCTAAAAGAAAACAGCCTATTTTGCATTTATTATACCATGAACTTATACATCATCATACCTAATTTTTTTCTAAGATCAACATCTGTTTTATAATATAGATATTCATGATTATGATATAAAGATAATAAAATTAAGAAATGCAGTCTGAGCGCAGTGGCTCACGCCTGTAATCCCAGCACTTTGAGAAGCAAAGGCCAGCAAATCACAACGTCAGGTGATCAAGACCATCCTGGTCAACATGGTAAAACCCCATCTTTACTAAAAATACAAAAATTAGCTGGGCTTGGTGGCACATGCCTTTAGTTCCAGCTACTTGGGAGGCTGAGGAAGGAGAATCGCTTGAACCTGGGAGGCAGAGGTTGCAGTGAGCCGAGATTTTGCCACTGCACTCCATCCTGGCGACCAAGCCAGACTCGTCTAAAAAAAAAAAAAAAAAAAAAAGCAAATGCAAAAACATGGCATTCTGTACCTATGAGCACAAACAATATTAGTTCAAACTAAATGTCTTGTTTAACCGATCACAATTTTCCAAAAAATGTTTATAATTTCTTCTAATAACAAGACTATAATATATATACTATCCTGCAGATCATTTTTTTGTCCTCTGAAGAATATAGTTACCTTTTCTTATTTATAAAACAATTGTAGTATATTCTTTTACATTGATATATACTGTTACAGCTGAAAGCGGATGTTCCATAATTTACCAAAGTATTCATCTCTCATTGTAATTCCTCTTTTTTTTTGTAAATTACAAAAGTTGTGGTCAATATTAAGACAGCTTTTTACCAAATTAACTTTTAGGATTGCTGTGTCAAAAAAAAAGAAAAAATTAAATTGGCTCTAGGTTGCCTTCCAAAAAGAGAATATTTACTTAAATCTTCTACAGTTACAACACCAACGTCTGCAAAAATAAAACTAACATTTTTAAGTGTGACTTTTAAAAAAAAATCTAGAAACTATGCAAAGTAGGATGATCGCATTCTAATAATTCCATATTCTTAAGTGCTCCATTGTCATCTTCCTTTACTTGTGGAAGGAAACATGTAGATATTATTAATACACTTGCACCTTCACCTCATCCCCTTCCCCAATGGCAGTAGTTTTGTAGCAAGCCCCATGTAGGTATCAGTATTTAACGGAGCATCACTCCTATTCTCGGCTTCGTCCATTTAGTCAGAGTCTAATTAACCTACAAAAGCCTTACCTGGTCCACAAACCCCGCCCTGTCCCCAAATCTAACACTTTCAGAGACCACTGGTTCTGGCAAGTCTGTGACCGCTTGCTGCCCAGCACCGTGGCTTCTTCAAACCTTGTTTATTATTTTTCCAAATTGTCCTGGGTCTCAGCATCTTCTCGGTCGTACGGCCGCTGCCTTCCTCTAAGATGGCCGCGCCCATGGTGCTCCAGCTAAGGCTCCAGTCTCAGCTATAACGGGCACAAGGGGCGCCGCCATCTTTGCTCCACCCCCAGCCGACTGAATAGAATGCCACTGCGCCGATTTGGCCTTGGCTGGGCACCCGACTCTTAAAGCTTGCGTGGTTAGCCCAGCGCTGCTGAATGTCCCTTGCAACGCAGAGAGAAAGGCACTGAGGTGGCCAAGAGTGATTTCCACAGCCATTTAGGCCGCTCCTGTCAGAAAGGCGGCGATGGGCGCAGCCGTGTGACCTCATAGAGCGGCTCCCGCAGTCTGAACTCGCAATCTCGGGCAGGCTCCGTGGTCCTCGCCTCACTCCAACGCCGACACCGCAAAGCGTCCCGTAGGCCGCCTCAGGAGCGCGTCTAAATAGGAAAAGGTTTCGGACTTGGATGCGGCTTTTTGTCGGCTGCCAGTGGTGTCTGGAGAGGTTCGGGCTCAGGTGAGTCGGGTTGTGGGCATGGACTCGCGGCCTGTGTGTCTGTGTACCCGATGGTGCGTGGAGCATCCTGGCTGGGGCTGTATTTGAACGCAGTCGCTGAGAAAGCCGGGAGTTAATGACGGGGCCTTTGGCTGTAGGGATGAAGGGTCTGAGGAAATCAGCCACGAGTCCGACTCTTGTCTGGGTTTGGGGTCCCTGTGAGTCACTCGCCTTGTGGGGCTCAGTGATTGGGAACTGGAGAAGTTTGTACCTGTGAACGCGGGGGCGTAGTTCAGGGTCGCGAGTCTGAGGAAATCAGCTACAAGTCCGACTCTGTCTGGATTTGGGGTCCTGGTGAGTCACTCGGTTTGTGGGGCTCAGTGATTGGGAACTGGAGTGAGTTTGTACCCATGAACTCCGGAGCCTTGTTCAGGGTCGCGATTTAATGTGGGGCTTAGCCTTAGAGATGTCTCGGTTGGGGATATGTCCTTTCGGTTTCCTAGACGTGTTTGGGGTTTTATATGGGATTTAATATGGGCCTGAGACACGGAGAATCCTGGTAGGGACTGTCAATATGTGAGGAGGTCCAGGGCCCCTTGTTAGTTGGTTGAAACCTTGAATGCGGGGACAGCCCTCAAGGCTGCATTTCTCCTGCTCAAATCCACTTACCTCCATCAAGTTCAAGTCCGTCCTCGCGGTCCTTATCAAAAACTTATTTTGTCTCCCCACATCGCCATTCTTCTCTTATGGAGACAGAGATCGGTGACATAAAATTGTTCAAGTCACTTCATAGGCTGTTTAATTTTTGTAGAGTCAGGAGTAATAATATCACATCTTACATTCCTGATTGTCACTGCTGCTGTGCACTTGCCTTAAATAAAGGACCCTAATATTTCTAACAATAAGGGACCCTAATATTTCTAACAATAAAGGAGACAGAGATCTGTGACATAAAATTGTTCATGAAGTAACTTCATAAGCTGTTTAATTTTTGTAGTCAGCAGTAGTAATGTCACATCTTACATTCCTGATTGTCACTGCTGCTGTGCACTTATCTTAAATAAAGGACGCTAATATTTCTAACAATAAAGGACCCTAATGTTTCTTCTTTTATTTGGTGCCTCAGTGGCTTTTACATCCTGGGGCAATAAAACAAGATTCTAAATGTGTGAAAGCTATGCCTTTCTTTAGACACAAGGTAACTTGTGTCTTTTGTTCTTGATCAACCTAGTTAGTGGGTATCAGTTTTACTGATTTTTTTCAGTCCCTTTTTGTATTCTTGCTTTTTAAAAAAATAAATGTGTTTGTTTTTTTCCCACTGATTTCCACTTTCCTCTTTATTTTTTCAGTCAAATTGCTTTGTGTTTTAATTGCTCCTTGTTTTCTAGTTTTTCAGTTCGTTTATTGAGTAATGATTTGAGGGTTTTTTCTTTTCTGATACAGGTTTTTTTTTTCTAATTTAAAGTTTTTGTTTGTTTGTTTGTTTTTTAAGAAGAACTCCTGTAGAGACAGCTAATTAATGTTGATGTTGTGTTTTTGTTTCCCATCAGTTCAAAATATTGTCCAATTTCCTGTGTGCTTTTCTTTTTCCTCTCTCACTTTCTTTCTTTCTTTTTCTTTTTCTTTTTCTTTTTTTTTTCCTTTGAGACAGGGTCTTGCTCTGGTCCTTGCTGGAGTGCAGTGGTGCAGTCTCCGCTCCCACCTCCTGAGTTCAAGTGATTCTTCCACTTCAGCATCTTGAATAGCTGAGATTACAGGCACGCATTACCATGCCTGGCTAATTTTTTGTATTTTTAGTAGACAAGGGGCTTCACCATGTTGGCCAGGCTGGTCTGGATCTCCTGGCCTCAAGTGATCCACCCATCTCAGCCTCCCAAAGTGCTCGGATTACAGGTGTGAACCACGATTACAAATCGTGAGTACCTGGCTCATGATTTTCTTTTTAACCATGGTTATTCAGAACTGTGCTATTTTATTTCCAAATATTTGGATATTTTCTAAATTTCATTCTGAAGTTGATTTCTAATTAAATTGTGGTTGGAAAATATATTTAGAATTTATTGACACTTGTTTTATATCCCAGCATATGGTCTTTCCTTGAGAATATAACACATACTGTTGAAAAAAATGTTTATTTTACTGCTGTTGAGTGTAGTGTTAAATATCAGTTAAGTCTAGTTGATTGATTATGTTGTTCAAGTTTTCAGTATCCATGCTGAGTTTCTGTTTGTTTTCCTTATTATTGTAAGGTAATAACGTTTTCAGTTATTATTGTGGAATTGTCTAATCCTCTCTAATTCTGTTTTGCTTCATATGTCATGTCCTTATATCTAGACGCTCATATTATTGCCAGCCAAGGCCGGGCGCGGTGGCTCAAGCCTGTAATCCCAGCACTTTGGGAGGCCGAGGCGGGTGGATCACGAGGTCAAGAGATTGAGACCATCCTGGCCAACATGGTGAAACCCCGCCTCTACTAAAAATACAAAAAATTAGCTGGGCGTGGTGGTGCGTGCCTGTAATCCCAGCTACTCAGGAGGCTGAGGCAGGAGAATTGCCTGAACCCAGGAGGTGGAGGTTGCGGTGAGCCGAGATCGCGCCATTGCACTCCAGCCTGGGTAACATGAGTGAAACTCCGTCTCAAAAAAATATATATATATATATTATTGCCAGCCATTGCAACCATTGTTGCCACTCATCTAGGCCTTGGTGTTCAGAGTTTTTATTGGGTATCAGTTAACATACACACAATTGACTTCCCTTGTGGCTGACTTCAATCTCCAGCCCCTCCAGATATCAAACTAATACCACATGGTCCAAGGCCTCCCACAGTAAATCACATTATTAGGATAGACAATTTGGCATGGCTCAAATTGCCCTGATAACCAAAGACAATTTTATCAAGCAGCGTATTCCAAAGGCTTAGAGCTTGCCTCATTGGAACTGTGGGCAAAGGACAAACCTCTCTTGGGTAAAGTTAATTCTTTAGCGCAGAATGTGAAATGAGATAGTTCTTATGATTTGTTTAGTACATTGGTCTTGACACTGAGATATGTATACCCATAGAGCATACAGAGACTTTTGAAGCAGTACATGAGCACACATGCATTTTAAAGACATCTTTGGAGTCTTCCATGTGTTCTTTTTCCGAAAATTGATCTGCCTGAGAATTCCTCTGCCTCTGAGGCATTGAGCTGTGTCGGTTCTGCTTTCTACCTTCTCTATAATAGTCATGCCACTTCTACTTCACAAAAGAAAGTCATAGCTTTCATACATTTAGAGCCCTGTTTTATTGATCTAGGTGTATAAACCCCTAAGGCACCAAATAAAGGAACTGTAAATATTAAGGTCTTTTATTTAAGGTAAGTACAGAGCAGCAGTGACAACATCTGGACCCAGGATGAATGTACACTTAAAGCCATTTTGCTCTTCCGCCCTTAGGTCCTGGCTCCCAGAAGCAAGATAACTCAAGTGAAGCAATGAAGGAAGAAGGAGGTTGCTGGCCTTGGATATCATTTCTAGGGACAACTTTAAGTGGACGCCAATATTTCTGACTAGGAAAACTTCACGGTAAATGCAGAAGAGACAAAGACGTATAGTCCATGTTATCCACTATTTTCTGAGCACAGAAGAAAATGATCAAGACCCAGGTGATTTTTGGTTTGTTATATTTTCCCTTTTTTTTTTTTTTTTGATAGATTTATGGTGGCCTGAAACAGTCAGTTGAACTTAAGGAAGTACATACTGGGATAATTATGTACTAGGGAGAAATTAACTTAGACTGCTTTTGGGAGCAGAGGTGGGGGTTCATTCTGCCTTATGAAGTAGCTTCTGGATCGCTTGAGCTCAGGAGTTCAAGACCAGCCTGGGCAATATGGTGAAACCGTGTCTCTATAAAAAATACACAGATTAGCTGGGTGTGGTGGTGAACACCTGTAGTCCCAGCTACTCGGGAGGCCGAGGTGGGAGAATTGCTAGAGCCTGAGAGGATGAAGCTACAGTGAGCCATGTTTGCACCACTGCACTCAAATTTGGGTGACAAAGTGAGACCCTGTCTCAAAAAAAAAAGGAAAGAAAAAGTAGACTCAATATGAAAGAATGCAAGCTTTATTTATAGTTCAACTCTTTGACCATTACAGTGATACATGAATCATCTCTTGAGAATGAACTATGGTTGTCATTTTAAAGTACATCCTCCAGACCATTTTCAATATATTGGCATTCTTTGCATGGTAGTGCCTGCCAGCCAAGTTCTTTTTTTTTTTTTTTTTTTAACCTAATGCAATGAACTCCAAATGATGTTTGTGCGATAATTTAGCAGTTCAGGTGAATATTTAGGCATATTGTTATAAACTACATGACTGAACAAGGTTACATGGTCGTGTTAATGGCTTTTTTGTGAAATTATATCAGTATTACTTGAGGATGGTTACAAATAAATCAATTTAGGGTGTAGTCATTTAATGCATACTTTCAGTTGCTGTCAAAATGGACATTCCACTTTATGGTGAGTGTAGCATAAGGCCAGAAGTGTTGACTCTGGAGTCAGTTGCCAGATGTGTGACCGCACATACTTCATTTAGTCAATTATGCACCTCAGTTTTCTCATCTGTAAGAAGGATGATATGGCACCTACATAGTAAGGGCATAAAATGAGATCTATATAATGTATTTAGAAGAGTATCTATGTACAGGAACAACAGTTTTACTCTCTATTCTCAGACAATGTTTCTGACACCACATATGTGGGGTTTTCCCCACACATCAATTCAATTCTCCATACTGATTAGGTATTCTAAAATTTACTCAATTCTTACACTAATTGCCTGGACTTAGGACAGACCCCACAGGTTGAGGGCTCAGTCCCACAAGACTGCCCCCTGAAAAGTGCTGGGTCCCCAGGTTACTCACAACTTCTATTGGACTTGGCTACTAATTGGATGTCCCCACCACCCCCCAACTCAAATTTATTCATCTGCTAGCAGCCTCAAAAAATGCAGGAAGACAGTTTACTTACTAGAGTACTGGTTTATTATGAAAGTGTACAAGTCAGGAATGGCCAGTTGGAAAAGATGTATAGGGCCAGGTAATGGGGAAGAGCCACAGAGCTTCGGTGCCCTCTCCAGGTGTTCTATCTTCCCAGGACTGCCGTATGATCAGCAGCCTAGAAGCTCTCAACCTCATCCTTTTATTGTTATGGTGGCAGATTCATTACATAGGCATAATTCATTAATTCATTAACTATTGGTGGTCAGCTCCATTTCTATCATCTCTCCCTTCCTCAGAGGTCAGAGGTTGACTGGGGAAGTGGGACTGTAAGTTCCAACTGTCTGATCACAAGGTTGTTTCCCCCGGCAACCAGCTTCCTTCCTGAGGCCATGGAAGAGCCCCAGCCACCAATCATCTCAATAGCATACAAAAGACACTATCACTTCAGCAATTCCAAAGATTTCGGAGGGTAGAAACCAAGTGTATATTTATTTTGTCACAGTATGTTATATAAAAAGTGACGTGTAAATGTGGTATAATAAGAAATATATTTGGTCATTGTTCTCAGTTCATGGCACGGTATGCCTAAAGCCCTTTGAATTTCTTCCTGAGGAATAGATGTGTCTTCTGTTATTCGTGAGGAGCCTGAATTTCATGATGGGACCTCTAGATAGTGTCAGGATGAGACTGAGACTAGGCCCCAGAAAGACCAAGCAATAAGAGGATTGGAACTGAAAGGAGGAATGGACTAGAGATTAAGTTCTATGAAAATTCTTGAACAGGCCAGGTGCAGTGGCTCACGCCTGTAATCCCAGCACTTTGGGAGACCAAGTCGGGCTGATCAAAAGGTCAAGAGATCGAGACCATCCTGGCCAACATGGTGAAACCCCATCTCTACTAAAAATACAAAAATTAGCTGGGCATTGTGGCACACGCCTGTAGTACCATCATCTTGGGAGGCTGAGGCAGGAGAATTTCTTGAACCTGAGAGGTGGAGGTTGCAGTGAGCCGAGATTGTGCCATTGCACTCCAGCCTGGTGACAAAGCAAGACTCCATCTCAAAAAAAAAAAAACTCTTTTGAACAAGCTTCAGGTTGGTGAACATACCAGGGTGCTGGGAGGATAATGCACCCAGAGGGGAATGGAAGCTTGGCATGCCATCCTCCAACCCTTGCCCTATGTATTTCTTCTGGCTGTTCCTGAGTTATATCCTTTATTATTATCTAGGTACCATAAGTAAAGTGTTTCCTGAGTTCTATGAGCAGTTCTAGTAAATTATCAAACCTAAGGAGGGGTTTATGGGAGCCCCTAATTTATAGCCAGTTAATCAGAAACACTGATAGCCCAGGACTTATGACTGGCATCTTAAGAGGAGGCAGTCTTGTGGGACTGAACACTTAAATCTGTGGACTCTTGACACAGGTAGTGTCAGAACTGAATTGAATTGTTGGACATCTAGTTGATATTTAGAGAATTGGAGAATTGGTTGTTAATGTTGGAAAACACTGCACAAAAAGAACATTCAGTGCTGCAAATCTTGCCAACACTTACTGTGTTATCAAATTGTATGTTTTCCATGATCTAGATGATCCAGTATTATTTTGCCCTATTTTATTTTGCATTTTCCCATTCACCAGTGAGGTTCAGATCCTTCTGATCTCTTTGTTGCTTCTTTGGATTATTTGTAATGTGATAAACTGTCTTTAGTTTTTGCTTATTTAATTTTTTTGTGGTCTTACTGATTTATGGTTGTTTATCTTGACTGGATATTAATTCTTTTATGTATTGCAAATATTTTTCTAGAGTCTTACTTCTTTTTTAGCTTGTTCATAATATTTTTTCCCATGCAGAAGTCATTTTTTAAAGCTTTTCACTTATGAACATGTTTTCTTTTATTCCTTTTTTTTCTCTTTGAGACAGGGACTTGCTGTCTTCCCCAGGATGGAGTACAGTAGTAGCACAGTCATGGCTCACTGCAGCCTCAGCCTCCTGGGCTCAAGTATTGTTTGCCTGCCTTATCCTCCTGAATAGCTGGGACCACAGGCATCTACTACCACACTCCAGCTAATTTTTTATTATCTGTAGAGAGTAGAGACAGGGTATCACTATGTTGAAGATTGGTCTCAAACTCCTGGGTTCAAACTATCTTCTGGAAGTCCTGGGATTATGAGCCCCACTCCTAGCCTCATAAGTTCCTCTTAAGTTTATATCTTATGTTCATTGTCTAATTTCTTAGGTAGAGTGTTCATTGTACCTAAGAAATTACTCCAAAATGTAATGACTTGAAACAACACTTTAAAAAAAAAACTCACACTTCCTGTGGCTCAGGAATAAGGGCATGGTTTAGCTGGCTACTTTGATTCAGAGTATCTTATGGGATTTTAGTCAAGGTGTTAGCCAGGTTGGCATCTTATCTGAAGGCTGAAATGGGAAAAGATGTGCATCTAAGCTCACTTATGTGGTTGTTGGGAGGAATTCATTTCCAGAATGAGAAATGAGGCAGTTCAGTTGAGTTCCTCAGCTTCTACTTGCCTTTCTAAGGCCACCTTTAGTTTTTTGCCACGTGTACCTCCCCTGTATGCCAAAAAGTGTTAATCAAAGCCAGAAAATGACAGATTCTGCTAGCAAAATGGAAGTCACATAGACTGTAATCTTAAAGTGGCATCTCATCACTTTTCCTGTATTCTTTTCATTAGAAACAAGCTATTAGGCCGGGCGCGGTGGCTCAAGCCTGTAATCCCAGCACTTTGGGAGGCCGAGGCGGGTGGATCACGAGGTCAAGAGATCGAGACCATCCTGGTCAACATGGTGAAACCCCGTCTCTACTAAAAATACAAAAAATTAGCTGGGCATGGTGGCGCGTGCCTGTAATCCCAGCTACTCAGGAGGCTGAGGCAGGAGAATTGCCTGAACCCAGGAGGCGGAGGTTGCGGTGAGCCGAGATTGCGCCATTGCACTCCACCCTGGTAACAAGAACCAAACCCCGTCTCAAAAAAAAAAAAAGAAACAAGCTATTAGACCACTTGATATTTAGGAGGATGGTACTGCACAGGGGCAGGAATACCTGGAGTGTAATAAAGAATTTGGCTAGCCTTTGTCTTTCGTTCCTGGGAGGTAACCTCTAAACTCTTGTAATGACCCAAGTTGTAAGAGTGTCTCTGTCATTCATGGTGAGCCACTCATATTTGATAGCTTATATCTATCTATATATAGTGGTGACTCATAGTGGATCCCTAGATAATTTATGGCAATGACATGACACTGGATAGGGGCTGCCCATGCCAAAAAGAGCACTATGTGATTAGAGAATTATGATTTTGAGTCAGAAAGGGGAGGGAACTGGAGACTGAACTCAGCTACATGGGCAGTGCTTTCAATAAACCATGCCTACATAATGAAGTCTCAATAAAAACTCCGGACATCAAAATTTGGGTGCATGTCGCTGGTTGGCAAGTACTCTTGAATACTGTTACATGATGTAGTCAGGAAGATGTTATGCCACCCAGGACTCCATGAGGAGAGGACAGTCAGCAGCTTTATGTTTGGAACTTTCCCAGACCTCACCCTGTACATATTTTCCTTTAGCTGATTCTGATTTGTGTCATTTTGCAATAGTAAAGTGCTAATTGTAAATACAGCACTTTCTTGAATTGTCTGAGTTGTTCTATCAAATTATTAAACCTGAGGGAGTCATGGTAGCTCCATACATTTGTAGCCAGCTAGTTGCAGTTGAGGGTGGTCTATGTAGCTTCAAGCTTGCAGCTTGTGTCTGAAGTGAGGGCAGTCTTGTGGAGGACTGTATTTTTAACCTGGTAAGTTTGGCCTAACCCAGGTAGCTGATGTCAGAAGTCACTGCAGCTAGAGAATGAGATTATCAGAGGCTACCTTAGAGTTGGCCTGCAAGATTTCCATCCAGTAATAAATTCTTTTGGACCATGGAGTGAGGTAGAAATTTAACTTTACATTTACCCAGTTGATAGACATCTCACATAAAGATTTAGAATGAGATAAGCTGACCAGGCTTGAGCACTTGCACCCTTTCATGAGTCTACTTTCTTGACTATGCAGCATCCCACACAGTAGTATAAGATAGATGATCTTACCAGTATTTCCTTGGATCTTAGTTACCTCTACTTCACACACTGAAGTTCTTTGAAAAGTTACTGTGAAGCAGGAGAATGGCAGTTTACTTGACAAACAGGTCCCTGATATCACGGTTGTAAGATAGCATGTCATTTGCTAGCCATGTGTTTTAATCCCAAATGGCCTTCCAAAATTGGCCTTTTTTGTTGCAAGAATCAGGACTTCAAAGATAGTATTCCATACTTTTCTGGATTCTATTATTGAAATGTCAGCCACCAGTACATTTTGCTATTTCTTTGTAGGTAATCTGTCTTTTGTCTCTTGACCATTTTATAGTTTTCCCTTTGCATTTGATGTATGGTAGTTTCAGTCTGACGTGTCACACCAGTTGTGAGTTTCTGCTCTAAACTTGTTGAGATTTCAGGTATTTAGTCAATCCTGAAATATTTTAGCTTTTAGATATTTATTAATAGATATTGCTTCTCTATTACAGTATTTTCCCTTTTAGAAACCATAAGTATCTAATATGCTGTTAATCTATCCATTAATACACATACATATGTCCGTTTTTCTGTTAGAAGTTTTTTTTTTTTGCTGGGGGCAGTGGCGCACACCTGTAATCCCAGCACTTTGGAAGGCCAAAGCAGGAGGATCACTTGAGGCCAGGACTTCAAGACCAGCCTGGTCAACATAACATGTCACTGTCTCTACAAAAATTGGTAGTAGCATCCACCTGTAGTCCTAGTTACCTGAGAGGCTGAGGTGGGAAGGTCGCTTGAACCTAGGAGTTCAAGGTTTCAGTGAGCTATGATCATGATACTGCACTCCATTTGGGGCTACAGAGCAAGACTCTGTCTCTTTAAAAATTAAAAAATAAATACAAGTCTAATCAACTTTAAGGGTCTTTTGTGCTTTATACATATATAGTTTCTTTTTTTTCTCTTACATTTATTTAAAAGTACTATTTTATGAATTCAAGATGTGGAGTCTATTCATGTCAGATCCTTGGCTGTGAAGTCATTGGTAATGTAGGGATGTTTTATTTGTCTTGATGTCATTTGCCTTTGTTTAATATTTAGAAATAGGTGCTAAAATATATAGATAGAGGATTTTGCCCCTTCCAAAGTATATTTGAGAAAGGAATATAGATGCAGGCTGTATTGTGAAAATTTAAAAAAATTATCTCATACTTTTATATTAACAATAGGAGTTTATATCATATTAAATAGGACTTTGTAATTACAGGAATCACTGACCCTGGAGGACGTGGCTGTGGAATTCAGCTGGGAGGAGTGGCAGCTCCTAGACACTGCTCAGAAGGACCTGTACCGGGATGTGATGGTGGAGAACTATAACCACCTGGTATCACTGGGTAAGAATAGTTCCCCTGTGTTACCTAGATGTGCCTACAATGCCCAGACACTGTCCTAGGCTCACCTAATCAAAGCTTTATAGTCACTATGGTGTTTGAAAGAGTTACATTTTCAAGTCCCCTCTCTGACCCAAAGTGGTATAATCTCTTCTAAGAGAGAATGCTTACTTTGAAATTGAATGTATTATTTTCCCATCTTGACATACTGGACTCCGATTCAGAATGTTTGTGATTGTCTTTCCTCATGAACAGGGTATCAAACTAGCAAACCAGATGTACTATCCAAGTTGGCACATGGACAAGAACCATGGATAACAGATGCTAAAATCCAGAATAAAAATTGTCCAGGTAAGTGAGAACCAGCAAGGACAGTGGCGATCGGAGTCTTAATTTAGTCATTAAGGAAAGGTGTCACAGATGTAAAACATCTGAGGATACCTAACCAGCTACTCTATATATTCATCTCCCCATCTGATAACTTTTTAAATGTTGTTATAGTTTTAAAGACTTTTTATCTTTTCTTGATCTGTTTCTTACTTATTTCATCTTACATCTTCATAATTTCCTTTTATATTGAGATCATAGAGTTGACAATAAAGAGCCAGCCCCCAGCAAATCATCTCATAAGCATTTTTATTTCATACAATTCTCAAGAAAGAATTTGTTATTCTGTTCTTTCTTAGGAATCAGGAAAGTTGACAGTCATCTGCAAGAGCACTCTCCAAACCAAAGATTTCTGAAAAGCATGCAGCAATACAATGGACAGAATGAATTTAGAAATATTGTACATCTCAGCAAGACAAATTTTCCTCTAGTGCAAAATCATGATACATTTGGCTTGTACAGAAAAAACTTGAAATCAAGTTTAAGTTTAATCAACCAGAAGAGAAGACATGGAATAAATAACCCTGTTGAGTTTATTGGAAGTGAGAAAACCCTTCTACATGGTAAGCATGAACATACACATACTAAAACTAGATTTTCTGAAAATTCAAAATGCATCCATACAAAATTCCAAGTATTTAAGCATCAGAGGACTCAGAAAATTGAGAAACCCCATGCATGCATTGAAAGTGAGCAAACCTTCCTTAGGAAGTCTCAGCTCATTTACCATGAGAACATTCATATAGAAGAGAATCCTGGAAGTGGTCAGTGTGAGAAGTTGTCCAGAAGTGTCCTGTTTAGTAAGCATCTGAAAACTAATGCAAGAGACAAAATCTGTATAGCCAGTGAATATAGAAAAGGCTCTACTATGAAGAGTAGTCTCATTGCATATCAACAAACCCATACAGAAGAGAAATCCTATATGTGCAGTGAGTGTGGAAAGGGCTTTACAATGAAGCGCTATCTAATTGCTCATCAGCGAACTCATAGTGGAGAGAAACCTTATGTGTGCAACGAATGTGGAAAAGGTTTCACTGTGAAGAGCAATCTCATTGTACATCAGCGAACTCATACAGGAGAGAAACCCTATATATGCAGTGAATGTGGAAAAGGCTTCACCATGAAGCGCTATCTTGTTGTACATCAGCGAACTCATACTGGAGAGAAACCCTATATATGCAGTGAATGTGGAAAAGGCTTTACCGTGAAGAGCAATCTCATTGTACATCAGCGCTCCCATACAGGAGAAAAATCTTACATATGCAGCGAATGTGGAAAAGGCTTCACCGTCAAACGCACTCTCATTATACATCAGCGAACTCATACAGGAGAGAAATCTTACATATGCAATGAATGTGGTAAAGGCTTCACCACAAAGCGTACTCTTATTATACATCAGCGAACTCATACAGGAGAAAAACCCTATGAATGCAATGAATGTGGTAAAGCCTTCAGCCAGAAAATATGCCTCATACAACATGAGAGATGTCATACAGGAAAGACTCCCTTTGTATGTACTGAGTGTGGAAAATCCTATTCACACAAATACGGTCTCATTACCCATCAGAGAATTCACACAGGAGAGAAACCTTATGAGTGCAATGAATGTGGAAAAGCCTTCACCACAAAGTCGGTACTCAATGTACATCAAAGAACGCACACAGGAGAGAGGCCCTATGGATGCAGTGATTGTGAGAAAGCCTTCTCCCACTTATCAAACCTTGTCAAGCATAAGAAGATGCACATAAGAGAAATGGATAATAGAATCAGTCAAGTTGAAAATTCCTGTAATGGGGAGTCACAGCTCCATCCTTATAAGTGAACTCATGCATAATGAAAACCCTACTAGCACGTGACTATGGAAATGCCTTTTGTGGCACCTCAGAGTTTTTTAAACATCAGTGTGTCTCTAGCAAATCGGAACATAAACATGGTGCTGCCTGTTATCAGATGTGTGTCCTCAGGAGGTAAAATAATTTGCCCTAGAGATAAACTTGATGAATACAGTAAATAAGGTAGTGCCTTTAGTGGTCTTTTACCTCATATTTTCTGTTAATGAAAACATGTTGAATAAACTATAATATATTAATGTGAAAATGTCTTGAGCAATAACTTTTGTTCATATATCTGAAAAGTGTACACAGATAAATTCTGTGAAGGCAGAGACTAGGAAAAGTCTTCTCTGGAAAGATAGACTTTATTATCAACTTTCATCATAGATTTCAACATAAGTGAGCTTATTGTTGATAGAAACATGATGACCATGACAAAGCCTTTACTCAGAAATATGACCTCAGTGAGTGTCAAAGTTTACACTGGAGAATAAATTTAAGGTAACAGTATTAATGGCAGGATTTCAGTGACGCATTCTGCTTCATCATTTGTCAGGAAATCACATGGAAAGTAAAATTGTTATGAACATGCTATCAAATGTGGAACACTGTTAGCAAAATATCAAGAGCTCATGAAGGCATGAAATGTGGTAAAAATGATGAATGTTTGAGTGCTTTTTCTTAATAACCTTATACATCAGCTAATACACCTGGTGTGTATTTTCAGTTGCCTTGCCAATGATTCCATAATATACTCTGTTCTCATCACTGTTTATTTTTACTGTTATGTAAAATTGTGGTATAATAAGACATACATTTGGTCTTTGTCCTTAGTTCCTGGCACAGAGCTCCTAAAATCCTTAGAATTTCATGAGTAATAGGATTGTTCTTTTTGTTGTTGTTATTCATAGCACTGCCCTTTTAATTACACCTGACTATGCTACTGAGGTAACTTATAGTCGGTCACCTAGACAGCCTCAGGATGTGGCTGTTCCCTAGGAAGATCAAGTAACTAGAGGATGGAAATTTTGTGTCCCATTTCTCCTGCCTCCTGGAAGGGGAGGGGGACGGGAGATTAGACAGTGAGATTAAGAGAACTCCAAATATCCCAGGAGGGTATACACCCCCAACTTCATAGGGACAGAGGCTCCTGAGATTAGGAGGACCCTTTCAGGCATTACTCTGTGTACCTCTTCATCTGAGTGTTCATTTGCATCCTTTATAATCAATAAAACAAAGTACAGTGTTTTCTTGAGTTCTGTGAGCCCTGTAGCAAATTATCAAACCTGAGCAGGGGTAGTGGGAACTCTGAATTTATCACCAGTCATTCAGAAGTGCAGGTTGTCCTTGTGAGTGGCATCTGATGTGCGGAAAGTCTTGTTGGACTGAGCCCCTTAACTTGTAGAGTCTGCACTGACTTGGAGTAGTTAGTGTCAGAATTGAATTGTAGAACACCCAGTTGGTGTGAGAGAATTGGAGAATTTATTGGTGTCAGAAAATACCTCAGAACCAGACAGGAATGATCTATGACCACTAAATATTATGATTAGCTTTTTCCTTTCTTTGGCTCTAAGCTTAATTGTACATTTAGCAAACTGAAGTAGTTTAAAAAGAAACTGAATATGTTAAATATATTAACATAACAACATATTTGGATGTGCTTAACTAAGATTTATTGGTTTATAAAAACATCTTCAACTTAAATAAAATTGAACTCAAAAGAAATTGCAAAAATAGTCTAGAGGTTTTGCCAGTCAGTATCTTTCAACCAACTTCTGGTAAAAACATCCTACATGACCATAATTATCAAAACCAGAAAAATAACATTGGCAGGATACCATGAAGTAAATAATCTTATCTGGGGTTTCACTAGTTTTTATGTTTTTTTTCTTTTTTCTTTTGACTCTTAAAGTTGTATTACATGTGTAGATTCGTGTAACCACCGCAACCACATAAAACTGTTTAATGAACACAAACTCCCTCATACTACCTTTTTATGCTTACACTCCATCCAAACCTAACTCTGCCACCCACTCTTTTGCCTTTCCATCAGTGTAATTTAATAATTTCATGAATGTGATAAAATTGTTTTTATAAATGGTTTTTATAAATTTTATATAAATTTTTATTGATAGAGAGTATTTAAGCTTTTGGCATTTTTGTTACTCAGCAAATTACTCCAAAGGTTTATATGAGTTGATGAATAGTTTTATTATTATTTTTTTACCATCATCTAATCAGATGAAAGTTGTTTGTATTAGGGAGTAGCATACATATATGATATACTAGTTTGTTTATCCATTCACCTATGAGAGAGATTTGCACTGTTTTCCTGATTTTGAAGTGTTATAAATAAAGATGCTGTGAAATTTATATACAGGATTTTGCTTTTGGTGTTTTTTTGTTTGTTTTTTGTTTGTTTTTTAGGATTTACAATCTTAACCTCTTTCTTTTCTATTTTAAGAGATAGGGTCTCGGCCGGGCGCGGTGGCTCAAGCCTGTAATCCCAGTACTTAGGGAGGCCGAGGCGGGTGGATCACGAGGTCAAGAGATCGAAACCATCCTGGTCAACATGGTGAAACCCCGTCTCTACTAAAAATACAAAAAATTAGCTGGGCATGGTGGCGCGTGCCTGTAATCCCAGCTACTCAGGAGGCTGAGGCAGGAGAATTGCCTGAACCCAGGAGGCGGAGGTTGCAGTGAGCCGAGATCGCGCCATTGCACTCCAGCCTGGGTAACAAGAGTGAAACTCCGTCTCAAAAAAAAAAAAAGAGATAGGGTCTCTTGAGAGGCTGAGGCAGGCAGATCACTTGTGGTCAGGAGTCCAAGACCAGCCTGGCCAACATGGTGAAACCCTGTCTCTACTAAAAATACACCAAAAAATTAGCTAGGTGTGGTGGTGGGCACCTGTAATCCCAACTACTTGGGAGGCT
Source organism: Sapajus apella (assembly GCF_009761245.1). Classification (NCBI taxonomy): domain Eukaryota; kingdom Metazoa; phylum Chordata; class Mammalia; order Primates; family Cebidae; genus Sapajus; species Sapajus apella. The sequence goes on along the minus strand of NW_022437084.1, from coordinate 649,087 downwards.
GAGGCAGGAATCACTTGAACCTAGGAGGTGGAGGTTGCAGTGAGCTGAGGTCCTGCCACTGCATTCCAGGCCTGGGCGACAGAGTAAGACTCTGACTGGAAAAAAAAAAAAAAAAGACAGAGGGTCTTGTGCTGTGGTACAATTATAGTTCAATCTCAAACTCATAGGTTCAATTGTTCTTCCTGCCTCAGCCTCCCAAGTAAGTGGGACTATATGTGTGTCCCATCATGCCTGGCTTTTTTTTTTTTTTTTTAAAGTAGAGACAGCATGTTTTTTGCCATTCTTGCTTTTCTATAAATAAATACTTGAGGCTGGGTAATTCATAAGAAAAGAGGTTTAATTGGCTCATGGTTCTGCAGGCTGTACAGGAAGCATAGCACTGACATCTGGTCCTGGGGAAGCCACAGGAAGCTTACAATCATGGTGGAAGGTGAAGAGGGAGCAGGAGCAAGACAGAGTGGAGGGTGGTAGGTGCCACACGCTCAAATAACTAGATCTTGCTAGTACTCACTATTGCAAGGGCAGCATCAAACCCCCATGAAGGATCTGCCCCCATGACCCAAACACCTCCCAAGCCACACCTTTGACATTGACTATTACATTTCAACATGAGATTTGGGCAGGGACAAATATCCAAGCTATATCATTCAGCCCTGGTCCTCCTCTCCCACAAATCTTATGTCCTCACATTGCAAAATACCATCATGCCTTCCTAACAGTCCCCTAAAGTCTTAATTCATTCCAGCATTAACTCAAAAGTCCAAACTCTATTCTGAGACAAGGCAAGCCACTTCTACATGTGAGCCTGTAAAATCAAGTTATTTGCTTCCAAGATACAATGGGGATATAGACACTGGGTAAATATTCTCATTCCAAAAGGGTGAAAGCCACAAGAAAGGGGCTACAGGTTCCATGAAAGTCCAAAATCCAGCAGGGCAGTCATTAAATCTAGTGCAAGGGGTGGGTTCCCAAGGCCTTTGGCATGCTCTGCTCATGTGGCTCCCTCAGGCAGAGATCATGGTTTGCAGACAGGCTGTATCATTGCCGGGTGGCCCTACAGAAGAAGGCACACCTGACTTTTCCAATGTCCTGCTGACCAAGGTGTCTCACCTCTTACGGTGATCCAAGAGTGAGGGCTCCTCCCTACTTGGACACCCACCAGGCTGGCAAGTCCTCCTTGGCTAAGAGCAGGAATAAGCACCTGGATGGCAGATTAGGTGACCCCCACACACCCATGGGTTTATGCCTGTCCACAGAGTTGAGTAACAATTGGGACTGCTGGGCTGAAGTCTCTAGTGGTTGGATTTTGACTGAGGTTGCATGGTCTAAATAGTTTTTTTCACTTATTTGGACTTCTGCTGGAATGGATGAGGCCTTTATTTACAGAGTCAACAAAAGGCTAGTGGGGGGAGGTGCTTTATTACAATGTGTTAGATCTCTACGAGGCAAAGCAAGCCTCTATGAGGAAGCTTATTTCTGACTTCTGTGTTACACTTGGTACTGTCCTATTGGACACATTGGTCAGAGTCACAATGGTGTATACTATCCAAAGATGTGAATATAGAGATACAGGAAAAAAGTTATGCAATAACCACAAAATTATCTCCTCATAATTGTCAAATCGATACCATAAATATCCCTGCACATATTTGTTCTCACAAAGATGAGTTCTATTGAATTAATTCTTAAAATTCATGGCTCAAAGAGAAGGAAAACTTTAATATGGGTAATAACAGACTGTACTACAAAAAGGGAAGGAAGGAAGGATCTCCTTTCCTTCGCCCCTTTCTTCCAATATTATTTTTCCCTGAAGTGGTCCTGTTCCCTTAATTTCTGGCCACTTCTCCTGAGTCCTGCCCTCATCTTTGGCTCCACCCGGGTCCAAAAGAGAAGTCCCGCCTCCGTCCCAGGCTCAGCCCTTCGCCTTGGGAACTATACTTTTTGGCTTTTACTGGCTTTTCCCCATGCCTTTGGCTCAATGTAATTTTGGCACGTTCCAACCGTTTTCATTACCTAGTCTGTGACTGCCACCCCTGTTCCGTCAGCGTAGCTAGCAGCCCTCCTTCCGCGTCAAAAGGCGCTTCAAGCCACTTTCTGCGAGAAATCCGGCCATGGGGCCGAGGTGTCCCCTCTCGGCCAGTTCTCCTTTTCCCTCACAAGGGGCTGTTTCCCAACCTTTGTACAGAGTGTAAACGTCGCGGCCAGCTTGGCCTTCTACTCAGCTCGCTAAAAGGGATTTACTTCCACGCCATTTTTGTCTTGTGTAAACTGGAGCCTAGGTATATGGACCCGTATTTATGAAGGATTGAGGCACCACGAAATGTGACGGCTTCGGTGCCCTTTCATCTTCCCGGCCATTTCCGGTGACCAGCGCCAAAACGGCCCCTTGGCCTTGTGTACGTCAGATACTCAAAGATGGAGGCCCCCGTGGGGCTACGGTGACAAGGGCGCGGCCATTTTGCTTCTGAGCGAACACTGGGAACGCTTCCGCCCTCGGTAGTTGCCGTAAGGCAGTGAGGAGGCTGAGAGATGAGGCCGGAGCTGACCAACTTCTGGGAAGTAAGTTCAGTCACTGGGCGGTCACTGTGGTTACGGGGGAGGAAATTCGGTCTGTGGCTGGGCGTGTTCGTGGACAGTGGTGAGGGACCCGGGTCTGTTGCCGCCAGCGTTTGATTACGCCAGTGGAATTCTTTCAGGAGCTTAGCGTGGGTGCGATTCCTATCGCAAGGGCGCTCTAAGGGGTCCCTGATGGGGTCTGTGTGTGTGTAGTTTGGTGGGTGTGGGTGGGTCTGTGGGTGTGGGTGGGTGGGTGTGATTGGGGTGCCTCTGGGACCAGTCACAGGGTCCTAGTGTGGTTTGTGGTTAAAAATCTCTAGAGATCTGCTACTGAGTGCCCAAGCCACATTCTGATGTCTTTGCTGTTGTCCTTTGACGGGGCTCAATGATTGCGAACTGGAGGGTTTGTTTCGTCAGCTATTAGGTTTATGGTTCGGGATGTGTTTGGCACTAAGTGACTGAGGAACTGTCTTGGGGGTTAAGGTAAGGAGATTTCTGGTGCAGGTTTTGGAATTAATCCGGGTGGCAGTTGTGTTACTGCTACAGATGTGTGGGCTGCAGCTCTGGAGGCCTGGGAAGCATGGCAGGTGGTGCGTTGAGCCCCAGCCCTGGCTACTGGAACAGAATTGATGATCATTAGTATTCCCCTTCTGCCCAAGACCCTTCTCCACGAATGGTTTTTAAATCCCCTTTGGCACCCTCCATCACCCCTTGGTCTTGAATCTTCAAAAATGGAAGTTTTCAGCGAGATCAATCATCTAGCACACATAAAAGTAGTATCTTTTATGTTTAAGATGTGGCTTCTACCCTTTGTCTGCAAGTTTCTAGTATATTCCTCTTGTATCCAAGAGGTTCTTTTGAGGTTCTTCCTGACACCAGTAAGATAACAGCTCTGCCATGGTAAACTCGGTTACTGAAGGATAACCTTTGTCAAATTTTTAGAATATTTCAATTTTAGACATGTATGTTATGTGCTTAATATTCATTATTCAGATAAATTATGTAAATGGTACTACTGTTTTCTCTTTTACTTTATATTATGTAATAAACATTTACAAGTTGTTTTTACTGTTTGAACCGGTGGTACTATGAGAGTGCATTCACATTGTTTATGCGTATGTTTGTTAGAAGTGAAGTGTTTTTAAATGTTGAGGTATCATTTTTAGGAAGGTTTTATGATTATCCATTTATCTATGAATTTTGTTTTTCCTGCCTTTCTTCTTCAATTTAGACTATTACTTTTATTGCAGTGTATTGCTTTCTGACTCTCCGTTCCTTATAATCTATAACGAAAGATCAATTAATTTTAGATATTTATTTTATATTTGGTCATCTTAGTATTACAATATTTTTCTCTCTGCCTAACATATTTTTGTGAAAATTTTTGAACCTATAGAAATATTGGCCGGGCGCGGTGGCTCAAGCCTGTAATCCCAGCACTTTGGGAGGCCGAGGCGGGTGGATCACGAGGTCAAGAGATCAAGACCATCCTGGTCAACATGGTGAAACCCCGTCTCTACTAAAAATACAAAAAATTAGCTGGGCATGGTGGTGCGTGCCTGTAATCCCAGCGACTCAGGAGGCTGAGGCAGGAGAATTGCCTGAACCCAGGAGGCGGAGGTTGCGGTGAGCCGAGATCGCGCCATTGCACTCCAGCCTGGGTAACATGAGTGAAACTCCGTCTCAAAAAAAAAATAAAAATAAAAAAGAAATATTGAAAGAAGTTTAAGGTTACCACTAATATGCCTACCACCTAGCTTTTACCATTGACATTGTATTAGACCAGCTCTATTAGTTATCTGAGTGTTCATCCATTCCTGTGTTTGTGAATCATTCCTTATTTGTTGTCAATTTTGGTATATTTCAAAGTAAGTTACGGACATAGGTACGATTCCTTTAAATAATTCTGCATATGATTAACTAGAATTCTACTAATAGCCTTTTTATTGCTTTCTTTATTAATAAGGAGATGTCTTATTTACAAATAATTTTGGTTAGGTATAAAGTGGAATAAAAGTGAATTTTGAAATGAAACAAAAATGGATTTTCAGTCCTGATTCTGCTTCGTGCTCTTTGCGTAATCGGCATGACCTGTGTCTCTTTCCTTGTTGGTCAAAAGAGAAGTTAAACATCTCTTCTTCAGGGTTATCTCTGAGGATTATTTGTAGTTATGTCTTTTGTAAAATTTGTATTTATATTCATTTTCTCTCTCCCTTCCTCCCTCTTTTTCTCTTTTTTCTATTAATGAAAACATTTAAAGCCATAAACCTATATTACTGCACAACCATCAGAAATTTTATTTTAAATGTAGAATGCTAATATTTTTCTCATGTAAACATGTGTTTTTCCAATGAAAAATCCAATGAAGAAAGTGAAAATGACCTGTCAGCACACTTTTGCCAATATTACCTTTTCAGAAAGTTCTAGAAATGGGATTTTGGGTTACCAGGGATACCTTTATTGGCAATTTTCAATAGAATGTTAAATTATCCCCAAGAAATGTTCTGCTCTCAATGCTGACTCGATCTGTATATGCTTGAGGAGAATGTAGGATTTTTCTATTTAAATTTTGTATCTAGTCACCTGACTAAAGGAATACAGACATATTAGGCAAATACTGAGAATTTGCCCCTTCTTATATTCAAAAGTCACCTTTGATTATTTTTTCATACTGCATTCTACTGAGTAACATTCTAGACCCAAGTTCTCAACTCTGACATTGTAATGTGAAAACAGCCTGAGATGAGATGTCATGGAATGCATCTAGCTGTGTTCCCATAAGACTTTACTTACAAAACAGGTGGTCCAGGTCCTGGATACTATATTACTGACTGTTGATTTAGGTGACCATATGGCTTTTCTGCACTAATTCAAAGTTGGGCAACTAGAGCCAATGGACTAAATCTGGCCCAGCACCTGTTTCTGTTAATAAATTTTTATTGGGACCTGGCCACATTTATTAGTCTATTTTTTTGTATATGGGCATTTTTTAGCTGCTACAGTAGGGTTGAATAGTTGCCATGGAAACCGTACACCTCTCTTTTAACACAGAAATTTTTTTTTAAATTAGTTTTATTGCTGACACTATTGATTATGAATAACATATAAACTTATTTGTTTGCCGGGTACGGTGGCTCAAGCCTGTAATCCCAGCACTTTGGGAGGCCGAGGCTGGTGGATCACGAGGTCAAGAGATCGAGACCATCCTGGTCAACATGGTGAAACCTCATCTCTACTAAAAATACAAAACATTTGCTGGGCATGGTGGCGCGTGCCTGTAATCCCAGCTACTCAGGAGGTTGAGGCAGGAGAATCGCCTGAACCCAGGAGGCGGAGGTTGCGGTGAGCCGAGATTGTGCCATTGCACTCCAGCCTGGGTAACAAGAGCGAAACTCCATCTCAAAAAAAAGAAAAAAAACAAACTTATTTGTTAATGTTATGGTAATTAGTATTTTATAGTCTTCTGCTATGCAGATATCTTAAAATATTTTTTCATCTGCTATCCTCCTACTTCATATGTTTTTATGAAATATTTTAACATTATATATATTTAAAGTTCCTGATATATTATTATCATTACTAGTTTTCCATTCAATACTGATTTAGGCTTTACTTCTTACCATCTTGTTCCTCTTCAGACCTTGCCCAACTGCTTACACTGGAGTCATCTTTCTTTTGCTTGAAGAATATCCATTAGGATTTGCTGTAATATATAATTCCTCAAGGATATTTTTGCTGAGTATGATTTATACATTTATACTTATAATACTTCACAATGTCAAGATGTGGATGGCCGCCAGGTGCAGTGGCTCATGCCTGTAATCCCAGCACTTTGGGAGGCCGAGGCGGGTGGATCCCTTGAGGCCAGGAGTTGAAGACCAGCCTGGCCAACATGGTGAAACCCCGTTTCTACTAAAAATACAAAAATTAGCTGGGCATGGTGGCACGCACCTGTAATCCCAACTACTCAGGTGGCTGAAGCAGGAGAATCACTTGAACCCAGGTGATGGAGGTTGTAGTGAGCAGAGATCATGCCACTAGAGTCTCAAAAAAAAAAGTTAAAGGTGTGAATGGTAATGAGAAATTTACAAAAGATAGTTCTTATTATTTGCTTAGGACAGTGTTCTCAAATTACAGTATATGTATCCTAGAATGTAAAAAGACCTTTGAAAAGGTAGATGGGTACACATGGTTTTAAAGACAAAATCTGTGCATCTTAACTACCCATGTGACCTCTTTTCTAAAATTGGTCTGCCTAAGGATTCCCCTGCTGCTGGGGCATCATGTCGTGATGATTCTTTTTACCACATCCTCTTTCGCTAACAGTAGTCATACCATGTCAACTTTATTTTATTTTATTTTATTTTTGAGACGGAGTTTCGCTCTTGTTACCCAGGCTGGAGTGCAATGGCGCGATCTCGGCTCACCGCAACCGCCGCCTCCTGGGTTCAGGCAATTCTCCTGCCTCAGCCTCCTAAAGTGCTGGGATTACAGGCTTGAGCCACCGCGCCCGGCCTCATGTCAACTTTATATATAAGGGAACTGTACCTCCCATATATTCAGAATGTTATATTTTCCTTGCCCAGATATAAAATTTCTGGAGCACCAAATAAAAGGACAGATAGATATTTTGGGGCCTTGATTTAAGGTGAGCATATAGGACCAGTGACAACATCTGGGCCTAAAGAGAATGTATCCCTCAGAGTAATTTGCTGTTTAGCCCACAGGTGCTGAGAACAAGAAATCAAGTGAAGGAAGGAGACAGAGTTTCCAAGACTTGGGTGTCATCATTTCTGGGGGTATCCTTGACTGCAGATTGAAGTTTTTCAGCAGAAATTTAGAGCTGATTCAGAAGAAACAAATACAGAACACCCAAGTTACCAGTAATTTCCCAAATCTAGGAGACAATGATGCAGGCCCAAGTGACTTTTGGTTTGTTTTATTCTTTCCTGTATTCTCCAGTGTATTTTCAAAGTCCTGTAAAAATCAGTATGATTAATCAGAAAAGTGTAAATTGGGAATTTCAGGACTTGGAGAAATCTGGACAAAGAAGGATCAGGGATATATTATTCATAGGATTCATACTGCATGATTCATGTTGGAAGTTGTGTCTGTGCAGGGCTCCATAGTTACATTTGCTATAAACTTGCCTCTAGGATCTCTGACAGCTATACAGGAGAATCATAAGTTACATCAACTGTGAGAAAGCAGACCAGTTTCTTGAGGGATATTAATGTTTCATGGCACATAATTCTGAGGCTTAGATACATCTTTAATAGTTCTTCACAGAGGTGATGTGGTAAGTGGTGTTCTTTTTTATTTTTTTGAGATGGAGTTTCACTCTTCTTGCCCAGGCTGGAGTGCAACGGCAAGATCTCGGCTAACCATGTGTGCCTGTAATCCTAGTTACTAGGGAGGCTGAGGCAGGAGAATTGCTTGAACCTGGAAAGCAGAGGTTGCAGTGAGCTGAGATTGTGTCACTGCACTCCAGCCTGAGCAACAGAACAAGACTCCGTCTCAAAAACAGCAAAACAAGCATACAAAAAAAACAAATTTGCTTAATCATCTAATAATCTCTTGTTCTTCATACATATTTTATTTCGTTTCTTTCATTTCATTCAGAATAAAATAATATATGGTTAACTATATTAGCCATAGTTATCTAGGATGCATTGCCCTGTGATAGTTGCATCTGCAATCTCTTCATTACAGAGTTTGATAATTGGCCTGAAAGCTCATAGTGAATTTAAGAATCTGTATTACTCATCTACTTGTAACTGGCATATACTTATAACTAGTTTGGTACTGGGAAATATATGCTATATATTGTAAGTGTTCTTTCATTAGCAAGAGGATTGGATAGCTATGTATTACAGAAATTTCTTTGACTTTTCAACTTTGTTGAAAATAGATGACTGCACAATTACAGAATATTTTACTAGGATTCTTATTCTGTTGCAATGTACTGAGGAAAAAACCCACCAGCCTCCTATATGGTAAAAATGAGCAGAATGACTTCCTTGACACTCTTTTCCTATCACCGAAAGAGTATCACTTCATTAAACAGGAGTGTGTTATTACAGGAATCCCTAACACTGGAGGATGTGGCTGTGGACTTCACTTGGGAGGAGTGGCGACTCCTGGGCCCTACTCAGAAGGACCTGTACCGGGATGTGATGTTGGAGAATTACAGCAACCTGGTGGCAGTGGGTGAGGACAGCTGCCTTGTGTCATTCAGAGGGTGGCCAGTCAGTGACCGTCCTTTCTCAGCTGCTTACCTTTAGTACTCTGAAGGGGTAGATTCTCACATCATTCTCTTGTCTCATGCAAGACAGTAAAATCTATCTTGTGAGAGAAAAGCCTTGATGTTACAGAACTGATACCTGTGTAGTTCTTAAAATGTCACATTCTCCCCTTTCAACATTGCCAGCCTAGTTTGAGATGTCTAAGTCTTCTGTCATTTCTCATGAACAGGGTATCAAGCCAGCAAACCAGATGCACTCTTGAAGTTGGAACGAGGAGAAGAACCTTGCTGCACAACAGAAGATGAAATCTACACTCAAATCTGTTCTGGTGAGTGAGAGGACCAGCCAGATGGGCAGCTAGACATCACGCTCTGCTCACACAAAGCAGATGTCAAAGCAGTGAGGGCATCTGAAGACAAAGCAACGGCCCCTCCGTGACTCCTTCCCAGAGAAGAGCTCTTTTTTTTTCTGTAGTATGGAAAATATGCGCCACTTTCTTTTCCTTGAGATTTCATCTTTGTTTATTTTATATACGTCTCGTTTTTGTCTACATAATTATATTAGGATTTTCACATCTGCCTTTTCTCATCCACTGTCACAGTGTCTCTGCTTGTGTATTACCTCCTTTGCTATGAAATTCCACTTTCTAGGCTTCTCCAGAAAGAGATACCTTTGAACTCATTACTTGTTTTGTGATACTGTGTCTTCCTGCCCTAGTAGGAAAACAATATTTTTCCTTCATTATTCCCACTCTGGATGCTGTGCCCATGATAACCTGGTCTCTGACGGGCATTTATGTGCTTCTTAAGTTCTCTTATTCCCCCTATACTGAATACTGAGTTCCTCCATACTTTTTTTTTTTTGAAACAAGGTCTCATCTGTCACCCAGGCTGGAGTGCAGTGGCGCAATCATGGCTCACTGCAGCCTCGACCTCCTGGTCTCAAGCAATCCTCCCACCTCAGCCTCCTAAGTGGCTGGGACTACAGGCACACACCATCACGCTCAGCTGATTTTTGTTTTTCTTGTAGAGACGGGGTTTTGTCATGTTGCGTAGGCTGGTCTAAAACTCCTCAGCTCAAGGGATCTCCCTGCCTTGGTCTCCCAATGTGCTGGGATTACAGTGTGAGCCACTGTGCCCAGCTTCTTCCATTTTCTTTTCTGTTCTCATAACTCTTAAAGATTTCCTTCATTCCCATGAGTTAATTCTTTGCATTCTCTGGAAGAGACTACAAAATTGACTTCTGCTTTAATATTATCTAATGTATACTTTATTTCCATGTATTTTACTTGTCTTCATGACAACTAACCTGTAACTTCCCATTTTGTGTATGAGGAACAAGAATAATCTTCTCTCCGAGAATAATGCTTTTGGCAATCCTTATTTAATTTTATTTTATCTTTTATATTTTTATTTTAGATTCAGGAAGTGCATATACAAGTTTGTTTCATGGATATATTGCCTGATGCCAAGGATTCAATAGAAGCTCAATTCTGTCACCCAAATAGTGAACATAGTGCCCAACAGGTGGTTTTTCAACCCTTGCCTTCCTCCCTTCTCCGTGTTGGAGTCCCCAGTGTCTATTGTTCCTGTCTTTGTGTGTACCCAATGTTTAGCTCTTGCTTATAAGTGAGATTACACAGTATTTGGTTTTCTGTTTCTGAGTTACTTCACTTAGGACAATGGCCTCTAGCAGCATCCATGTTGCTGCAAATGACATGCTTTTATTCTTTTTTATGGCTTCATAGTATTCCGTGGTGTATATGTACCACAGTCATCCAGTCCACCATTCATGGGCACCTAGGTTGATTCCATGTCTTTGCTACTGTGAATCGTGCTACAGGCTTTCCTGTTTAAATTCAGCATCTCCTTCATTACTGCACGTCATAAATTCTGCCTATCCTAGCATTACCTTAAATGTTTTCTGCCTGCTGAACTCTCTTCAAGTTCTCTACTTTAAGATAAATTTTTGGCCGTGTGCGGTGGCTCACGCCTGTAATCCCAGCACTTTGGGAGGCCGAGGCGGGTGGATCACGAGGTCAAGAGATCGAGACCATCCTGGTCAACATGGTGAAACCCCGTCTCTACTAAAAATACAAAAAATCAGCTGGGCATGGTGGCGCGTGCCTGTAATCCCAGCTACTCAGGAGGCTGAGGCAGGAGAATTGCCTGAACCCAGGAGGCGGAGGCTGCGGCCGCCATTGCACTCCAGCCTGGGTAACAAGAGCAAAACTCCAACTCAAAAAAAAAAGAAAAAAAAAGATAAATTTTTCATTAATTAGAAAAGACCTTTTAATATCCTATATTATTTCTAGCCCAAACCATCAGACGTTTATGTCTGCTGCAAATTATTTTCTTCATAGTTTTGCTAATTCTGAACTTTCTTTAATTCATCTTAGATGTTTTCACTGCATTCATTTCTGTATAGCTTTTGTTGTTTTCATATTTTTAAACAGTGTTATTGAGAGACAATGCACATATCACATGATTTCACCCATTTAAGGTGTACAAGTCAGTGGTTTCTAATCTATTCACCTAGGTGTGTAACCATACTACAGTCAATTTTGGAACATTTAATATGTATAAATGTATATTCTCAAATAGTCTCGATAATTATAGTTTTGCAGAAAGTTTTGAAATTGGGAAGTCTGAGTCCTCCAACTTTATTCTTTGCTTTGAAGATTGTTTTGACTATTCTGAGTCCTTTGAATTTCCATTTGAAGTTTAGAATCAGTTGGAAATTTCTACAAAAATGGTGGCTAGGATTTTGGTAGGTATTGCACTGAGTCTGTGTAACAATTTGGGGGAGTATTCCCATTTTTATCATATTAAGTATTCGGATTCATGAACCTTGGACAATTTTACATCTTGTTAGGTCTTTGACTTCTGACAATGCTTTATTGCTTTCAGAATATAAATTTGGCACTTCCTAAGTATACTCTTTTTTTTTTTTTTTTTTAGTTTTTGTTTCTTATTTTTACTTTTTTTTGTCTTTTGTTTTGTTTTGTTTATTTTTTATGTTTTCTTTTTTTTCTTTTTTTTTTTTGAGACGGAGTTTCGCTCTTGTTACCCAGGCTGGAGCGCGATCTCGGCTCACCGCAACCTCCGCCTCCTGGGTTCAGGCAATTCTCCTGCCTCAGCCTCCTGAGTAGCTGGGATTACAGGCACGCACCACCATGCCCAGCTAATTTTTTGTAATTTTAGTAGAGACGGGGTTTCACCATGTTGACCAGGATGGTCTCGATCTCTTGACCTCGTGATCCACCCGCCTCGGCCTCCCAAAGTGCTGGGATTACAGGCTTGAGCCACCGCGCCCGGCCTATTTTTTATGTTTTCTTAAGTATATTCCTACGTATAGTGTTCTTTTTGTTTCTGCAGTTAATAGAATTGTTTTCTTGATTTGTTTCAGATTATTCATTGCTAGAATATAGAAATAAGATTAATTACTTTTTTTTTTTTTTTTTTAAGTTTTTAGTTTATTAAGCTTCTCGTGAAAAATCCACAACGGCCATAGATAACATCATTGCAGCACCTTTACTCCTTCGGCTGTGATCCAATCTCCAGCTCACTTTTTGCCCGTGCCAACATTGGCCTTTGCAGTCCCCCTGACTTTCTTCGTTCTGTTCTTGCGTTCCTTTCGTTGCTTTCTTGAGGTCTTTTTCTTCCCATACAGGCCATGTCTTGCAAGTCTATGTTTGGGTTCATTTTTCTTTGCATAATCCAGGGAATCATAAATCATGCCAAAGCCAGTTGTCTTGCCACCACCAAAATGAGTTCTGAATCCAGATACAAAGATGACATCCGGTGTGGTCTTGTACATTTTGGCTAGTTTTTCCCGAATTTCTGTCTTAGGCACTGTTGCCTTCCCGGGGTGAAGGACATCCATGACCATTTGTTTCCTCTGAAGCAGTCGGTTGGTCATGAACTTTCTAGTGCGGATAGTTACTGTGTCGTTCATGATGGCAGCCTATCCTTACACAGCCGGGGAGGAAAAGAGCGATTAATTACTTTTCTATCACATTTTGATGACACCTAGTACCAGTTAATCATGTTTCTTGTCGTATGTGATTACTGTTTCTCCTTCAGTGATCATTGTGATGTGATATTATCTTGATTATAAAAAGTTTCTGTTCTCCTCCTAAACATTCTTCAGTATGCTGCAAACATGTGATTCTCTCCTTTAGAACTTGTGCTTTTGGCTGGGCGAGGTGGCTCACAGCTATAATCCCAGCACTTTGGGAGGCCAAGGCAGGTGGATCACTTGAGTTCAGGAGTTTGAGACCAGCTGGCCAACATGGTGAACCCTGTTTCTACTAAAAATACAAAAATTAGCCGGATGTGGTGGCACATGCCTGTAATCCCAGCTACTTGGGAGGCTGAGGTGGGAGAATCACTTGAACCCCGGAGGCAGAGGTTTCAATGAGCCAAGATCACGCCACTGCACTCCAGGCTGGGCAACAGAGTAAGACTCCATCTCAAAAAAAAAAAAATCACACACACACAACTTGTGTTTTGATAGCGTACTATATTCCAAAGCTATCAGCAATACAAATAAGAAAGAAAAAAACATACCATGTCCTTATTATTCACATTGCTTTTGTTCTCTTAGAAGTAACCATATAATCAGTAATAAGTGGATCTACAAATAACACATCTTGGAGTAAAACTTGCTCTAAGGAAAGGTAAAGCAGCTAGTGGAACAGGAAGTGTCAGGAGTTGGCGCTGTGCTTGTAGGGTGGGAACAGCTCTTTGTTAAGGTGCCTTTGAGCGGATAGATAATGAACGTGTGTAGGGTCCCTGGATGAAGAGTGTTCCAGGTGTGAGACAATGAGAAGCTGAAAGACGTGACCCTGGAGTGTGTTTGAGGAAATTCTAGGAAGCTTAAATGGATAGAGTAGAGTGAGCAAAAGCAAAACTGTCTGGAAATATGAACAGTGGGGTCACAGTTGGAGGTTTTGGTACAGAGGTCACATACTGCCTGTCAAGGGCATTCATAACCTTGATTTTATTCCAGATGAGTTGAGAACACATTAGGGAGTTTTGAGTAGAGGAGTGACATGATATAACTAATTTTTTTCATAGGTTACTTTGCCTGCTATGTAGAAGGTGGACATTAATGGAGAGGAGAGGGAACTGCTACACTCATGCTTACAGTTTTTGACAGTGAAATAATACAAATTAAAATCATCAAAGATAAAAAGTACAGAAAGAATAATCCAGGAGAAACTAGGTGCAAGCTTTCAGTTCTCCTGTTCTAGTGGAGTTGCACAAAGTGCTGAATTTTCCCTGCAACAGTGTTTGACAACACATGTGAGGTTGTTGCCAACTAGGGAAGCTCATCCAAGCCCAGTGTCTCTAGCCCCACACAGTCAAAAGAATATAATGTGTCCCAAAGCCTGAGACAGGCAAAACCAGGTGTCCACCATAAATCACATTGCTAGCATAAACTCTCTGATATGAGCTAAGCCCTCAGGCATTAAAAGATACCCTTAGCAGGCAGAATATTCCAGGGACTCAGAGGTTATCTTTTAGAAGCCAGTAAAGACAAGAGTTCTTTCTTTGGAATGTGTAGGGTTGCAACCCAGCCCTGCTGAGTTGACACTTTGCTGCAAATCATTGTTTCCTCTGTCCTTAGGAACATGGGATATAGTTAGGTCATTAGTTGGAGTCTTAAGTATAGAATCTTTCATCTAAACTTAAGATTGTGCTTTGGGAAAATCAGTTTAATGGTGGTATGTAAAATGAAGAAGAATAGCAAGTTTGGGGAATGTGATAATCACTCAGTATGTCACAGGGATCTCACATTCTTCTTTTTTTAACGTATGATTTTTTTTCCCACTCTTACCAAGGCCGGAGTGCAGTAGCACAATCATGGCTCACTGCAGCCTCAGTCTTCTGAGCTCAAATAATCCTCCCACCTTAGCCTAGGTGGGACTACATGGCACCACACCCAGCTAATTTCTGTATTTTTTATAGAGAAAGGTCTCACTGTGTTGCACAGTGTGGTCTCAGATTTCTGGGCTCAAGTGATCCTCTTTGCCTCACCCTCCCAAAGTGCTGGGATTACAAGCATGAGCCACCATGCCAGGCCATGATTACTTTTTAATTCCTAAATAAAAATTACATATATTTATCATGTAAAACATGTTGTTTTGAAATACGTGTGCATTGTAGAATAGCTAAATTGAACAAATTAACAGATATACTACCTCACATACTTCCTTTTTTTGTGATGAGAACACTAAAATCTAATAGCCATTTTCAAGAGGCTGTCACATTCTCACTCACCACGTTTGGATGTTTGTTTTGTACACCTGGGTCTCCACTTGTGCACCTGATCATAATAGTCAGTGTTTGATTCATTTCAGTGGACTTAACAAATTCCTAAACTTTACATGTTGCAGTAACGAAATCCTTGGCCCTGTGCCTTCACTCTTTTTTTTCTACATTTCCAACGAAAATGTCATCCAGTACTCTTTCTTTGAATAATTTGTAAATGTTGGATGTCGGCCGGGCGCGCTGGCTCACGCCTGTAATCCCAGCACTTTGGGAGGCCGAGGCGGGTGGATCACGAGGTCAAGAGATCGAGACCATCCTGGTCAACATGGTGAAACCCCGTCTCTACCAAAAATACAAAAAATTAGCTGGGCATGGTGGTGCGTGCCTGTAATCCCAGCTACTCAGGAGGCTGAGGCAGGAGAATTGCCTGAACCCAGGAGGCGGAGGTTGTGGTGAGCCGAGATGGCGCCATTGCACTCCAGCCTGGGTAACAAGAGTGAAACTCCGTCTCAAAAAAAAAAAAAAAAAAATGTTGGATGTCATCTACATTGCTATTTCCAGATAAGCCCTTTTTCAAGATTTATATATTCAACAATTTCTTCATGTTTGTACTTGGATATGTAGTAATCATCTTGAATTATATATGTTTCACAATGCATGCTAAAATTTTCCCTTCATTCTAGATACTATGAATCTGGCTAAAGTCATATAATTTTTTTTTTTTTGAGACAGAGTCTCTCTGTGTCGCCCAGGCTGGAGTGCAGTGGTGTGATCTCAGCTCACCGCAACCTCCATCTCCTGGGTTCAAACGATTCTTGTGCCTCAGCCTCCCAAGTAGCTGGGACTACAGGCACATGCCACCATGCCTATTTTTTGTATTTTTAGTAGACATGGGGTTTCACCATGTTGGCCAGGCCTCATGTGATCTGCCCACCTCATCCTCCCAAAGTCCTGGGACTACAGGTGTGAGCCACTCTGTCTGGCCTGAAGCCATATAAATTTTGGAATAATCTTTGAGTTCTCACTTCCATTAACCCTTTTTCACCCCTCCCATTGAACCCATTAGTGAACCGTGTCATTTCTTTATGTCTTGATTTTCTCTACCTCTTATATCTTCATTGTTCCATTAACCACATTTCACAAAATGCAATTACCTTTTTTATTTTTTTGCTTCCTTGTTAATTCATTTTTTCCTAACTAAAATTAAACCTTTGTGAAAATCGGCTGAGCATAGTGGCTCATGCCTGTAATCCCAGAACTTTGGGAGGCTGAGGCAGGTGGATCTTCTCGAGCTCATTAGTTCAAGACCAGCCTGGATAACATGGCAAAAACTCATCTCTACCAAAAATACAAAAAATTAGCTGGGTGTGGTGGCACATGCCTGTGGTCTCAGTTACTCAAGAGGCTGAGGTGGGAGGATCACTTGAGCCTGGGAGGCAGAGGTTGCAGTTGCAGTAAGCTGAAATTGTGCCACTGCACTCCAGCCTTGGAGACAGAGTGAGACCCTGTCTCAAAAAAAAAAAAAAAGAAAAGGAATATGTTAGTACATCCCAAACATGAGTGTAATGACTTACACATAGATGTTATTCAGCAAATATTTGTAGAATAAATTAATACAACCTTTGTTATTTGGGATCAACCTGTGTTGTCTGATATTCCAATAATTTCTATGGTCTAGTGTCCTGCCAAATTTTGGGGTTCCCTGCTAAAAGTGACCTGTTTATGTTTGACTATCTGTATATTGTGCAAAGACCTATTTAGAAAGCAGCCAAATCTATATACATTGTGAATTATGTAGCCTTGTTTGTACAGTTGCTTTTACTTTTAGGTGTGTTTATATTATTGTGTGTTATTTGTAAGAAATTAAGGATATTTATACATGGAATTTCCTTGATGTGTGACGGATAAAAGGAATCTTACACATCTCTCCCAATGTGTAAGAGATGAGGGATATTTATATATAGGATTTCCTTTATGCTGAAATAGGGTTGTCACTAAAGAGTGACCTCACACCAAGGCAGTTTTCAAAAGTAGTTTAAATAATTTATTTCAAAGCAAGATGATGGAGTGATTGACTGTTCTCTTCTTTCCTAGAAATCAGGAAAATTGATGATCCTCTGCAGCATCACTTGCAAAATCAAAGTATTCAGAAGAGTGTGAAACAATTCCATGAACAGAATATGTTTGGAAATATTGTCAATCAGAACAAAGGTCATATCCTGCTGAAGCAAGATCATCAAACTTTTGACTTACATGAAAAACCTTTAAAATCAAATTTAAGTTTTGAAAACCAGAAAAAGAGCTGTGGCCTAAAG
Source organism: Sapajus apella (assembly GCF_009761245.1). Classification (NCBI taxonomy): domain Eukaryota; kingdom Metazoa; phylum Chordata; class Mammalia; order Primates; family Cebidae; genus Sapajus; species Sapajus apella. The sequence goes on along the minus strand of NW_022437084.1, from coordinate 631,693 downwards.
AACTCTGCTGAGTTTAATGAAGATGGGAAACCCCTTTTTCATGCTAACCATAAACAATTTTATACTGAAATGAAGTTTCCTGCAGTTGCAAAACCTATTAATAAGACCCAGGTGATTAAGCAACAGAGAACTCACAACATAGAGAAAGCCCATGTATGCAGTGAATGTGGGAAAACCTTCCTCAAGTTGTCTCAGTGTATTGATCATCAGAGAGTTCACACTGGAGAAAAACCTCATGGATGTAGCATGTGTGGGAAAGCTTTCTCCAGAAAATCCAGGCTAATGGACCATCAGATAACTCATACAGGATTAAAACATTATGAATGCACTGAATGTGACAAAACCTTCCTCAAGAAATCACAGCTCAATATACATCAGAAAACTCATATGGGAGAGAAACCTTATACATGTAGTGAATGTGGGAAAGCCTTCATCAAAAAGTGTCGGCTCATTTATCATCAGCGAACCCATACAGGAGAGAAACCCCATGGATGCAGTGTATGTGGGAAGGCCTTTTCTACAAAGTTCAGTCTCACTACGCATCAGAAAACTCATACAGGAGAAAAACCCTATATATGTAGTGAATGTGGAAAAGGCTTCATTGAGAAGAGGCGTCTTATCGCACATCATCGAACTCATACTGGTGAGAAACCCTTTGTATGCAATAACTGTGGGAAAGGATTCACTTTGAAAAACAGTCTTATCACACATCAGCAAACCCATACAGAAGAGAAATTATATACATGCAGTGAATGTAGAAAAGGCTTTTCAATGAAGCACTGTCTCATTGTACATCAACGAACTCATACTGGAGAGAAACCTTATAAATGCAATGAGTGTGGAAAGGGCTTCACCTTGAAGAGCCCACTCGTCAGACATCAGCGAACACATACTGGAGAGAAACCCTATGTTTGCACCGAATGTCGAAAAGGTTTTACCATGAAGAGTGACCTCATTGTACATCAGCGAACTCATACTGCAGAGAAGCCATATATATGCAACGATTGTGGAAAAGGCTTCACTGTGAAGAGCCGCCTTATTGTGCATCAGCGAACTCACACAGGAGAGAAACCCTATGTATGTGGTGAGTGTGGAAAAGGCTTTCCAGCAAAGATCCGGCTAATGGGACATCAACGAACTCATACAGGAGAGAAACCTTATGTATGCAGTGAGTGTGGAAAAGGCTTCACTGAGAAGAGTCATCTCAATGTACATCGGCGCACTCATACAGGAGAGAAACCCTATGTATGCAGTGAATGTGGCAAAGGCTTAACTGGGAAAAGCATGCTCATTGCACATCAGCGAACTCATACTGGGGAGAAACCTTATATATGCAATGAATGTGGAAAGGGCTTCACCATGAAGAGTACTCTCAGTATACATCAGCAAACTCATACTGGAGAAAAGCCGTACAAATGCAATGAATGTGATAAAACCTTCAGGAAGAAGACATGCCTCATACAACATCAGCGATTTCACACAGGAAAGACTTCCTTTGCGTGTACTGAATGTGGAAAATTCTCTTTGCGCAAAAATGACCTCATTACACATCAGAGAATTCACACGGGAGAGAAACCATACAAATGCAGTGACTGCGGGAAGGCCTTCACTACAAAGTCAGGGCTCAATGTTCATTCAAGAAAACATACAGGAGAGAGGCCCTATGGATGTAGCGATTGTGGGAAAGCTTTTGCCCACTTGTCTATTCTTGTTAAACACAAGAGAATTCACAGGTAGTCATTTTTGGAAAGCCTCCTGCCAGATGTAGGCCCTGAAGATATCTGCAAAGAAGAGTAATTTCATGAATGCAGAGTATTTGGTTGTTTAATGATTAATTACCTCATGTTTTGTGTCAGAAAAAACATATAAAATATTTGAGAAAATATTTTAGGACATTATGTCTAAAGATCGTATACTGAGAAAAATCCTGTGAATGTGGCAGACTATGAAAGCCTTTTGTGGGAAGATAGACCCTCTCAGAAATGATCATCATAGATCATGAATAAACTACTAATTGGTGGAAATGTAATAATTATGGGAAAGCCTTTGCCCAGAAATAAAACCTCAGTAGATTGAGAGAGTTCATAATGGAGAAATATTTCCCTCTGGCAGTGAACATGGCAGGGTTTTCAGTAAAATGTTTTGCCTCATGTCCTAGGAAATAATGCAGAAAAAAATTTATGAAAACATTCAATGTAAAACACTTTTAGGAAAATATCAGAGAACTTAATGAAGGAAAGAAGCCTTTGAAAAATGATGGATGAGAGCTTTCTGTCACAATTCTTACCTTAACAGATAATATGCCTCATGTGCATTTGGGAACAGGATAGCTTGAGCCATGTTTCTAGTTGCCTTGTCACCGATTTTATACATTTTAAATTGTGACTTTCTCTAATCACGAATTAAAATTTAATATTGTATACAATACAAGAGTATTTTATGCTTGCCTCATTTTATTATATGATTAACTTCTGAATTCCTTTGGTTCTAAGTCTGTTATTTCAGAATAATTGAAGTACTTCAGAATGAAACTGGATACAGTGTATTCAATTCATAAGTGTAATTGAACATACTTGAATGTGTTTAAGTTTTGAAATTAATATAAATAAGATGTTTTTGTAAGTTTTTATTTTGAAATAAGTTTGGATTCACAGAATCTTATCAAAATATTCCAGAGTTCTTGAATGCCCTTAACCCAGCTTCTTCCAAAGGTAACACCTTACATAGGCATAGTTCACTATCAAATACAGGAAAGTGAAATTGTTACAATACTGTTAACTGCAGAATTTATTTGGATCTCACCAGTTTTAACAAGCCTGCATTTTTGTTTGGTTTTTATCTGTAGTTTTAAGAAATCTTATATATTGGCCGGGCGCGGTGGCTCAAGCCTGTAATCCCAGCACTTTGGGAGGCCGAGGCAGGTGGATCACGAGGTCAAGAGATCAAGACCATCCTGGTCAACATGGTGAAACCCCGTCTCTACTAAAAATACAAAAAATTAGCTGGGCATGGTGGCGCGTGCCTGTAATCCCAGCTACTCAGGAGGCTGAGGTAGGAGAATTGCATGAACCCAGGAGGCGGAGGTTGCGGTGAGCCGAGATCGCGCCATTGCACTCCAACCTGGTTAACAAGAGCGAAACTCCACCTCAAAAAAAAAAAAAAAGAAATCTTATATATTGATTCATGTCACCACCTCCACAATTGAGATTCAGAATTTTGCATCAGTGCAAACTCCTTCATGCTACATTTTATAGTCACAACCTCTCCAACCCTAACCCCTGGCAATCAGAAATCTTTTCATGTTTAGTTTTGTTATTAGTAGAATGTTATAAAAATGGAATCATACAGCATGTACCCTTTTGGTACTGGCTTTTTGACCTAAAGCAAATAACCTCAGATCCATCCAATTTGTTCTATGTATCATATATTGTTTTATTTTTATGGGTGACTAATAATCTATGATATGAATATACCACAATTTGTTTATTCACCCATTGAAGGATACTAGGGTTGTTTCTACTTTTTCTTACCTTTTTTTTTCTGAGATGGAGTTTCACTCTCTTTGGAGTGCAATGGTGTGACCTCAGCTCACTGCAACATCCGCCTCCTGGGTTCAAGCAATTCTCCTGCCTCAGCCTCCTGAGTAGCTGGGGTTACAGGTGCCTACCACCATACCTGGCTAATTTTTTTTTCTT
>NW_022437084.1:622795-627898 GCF_009761245.1 Sapajus apella | reverse complement strand
CACCATGTTGGCCAGGCTGGTCTTGAACTCCTGACCTCAGATGATCCACCTGCCTCTGCCTCCCAAAGTCCCAGGATTATAGGCATGAGCCATCATGCCCAGCCTTTCTGTTACAAATAAAAATCCTATGAACATTTGTGTACAAGGGCTTTGTGTGAGCACAATTTTTCATTTCTCTAGGGTAATAACTGAAGACTGATTTCATGGGTCATAAGGTAAGTGTATGTTTACCGTTGTAAGATACTAACCAAGTATTTCCAGAGTGGTGTTTCATTACTCACCAGCAACATATGAGAGGTTCGGTTGCTCTCCTTTCTTCCACTTGCTGCTGTCGGTATGTTTTATTTTACCTATTTTATGTGTACTTTGGCATGGATACACACATACCAATTGTATGTTGCCTTGGTTTGCAATTCCTTAAAGGCTTAATTAATTAATTAATTAATTAATTTAGAAAGACAAGGTCTCATTGTATTGCTCAGGCTGGAGTGCAGTGGCTATTCACAGGCACCAATATAGCACACTACAGTCTCGAACTCTAGCCTTGACAAGTTTTCCTGTCCCAGCCTCTAGAGTAGCTGGGACTGCAGGCACATGCCACTGTGCTCTGCTTAAAGAGTTGCTTATTAATGCTGGATAAAGGTTGTATACAGCTGGATAATGGTTTTATGTCACTTGCAAATATTTTTCTCTAGATGTGGCTCTTTTGTTTTTTCTCAGAAAAAGATTTTAATTATGATGAAGTCCAATTTGCAAGTTTTTTTTTCTTTCATGGATTGCGATTTTGGCATTACATCTAAGTATTCCTTCCTTACTGTAATTGATTTTTTCTATGTCCTTTTACAAAATAATTTAGTTTTGCTTTTAATATTTAGCAATATGATCCATTTAAATTCATCTTTGTATATAGGATAAGGGTTAAAGTTCAGCCTGTGGTTGCCTAGTTGATTCAACAGTATTGAAAACACTGTCTGCTTTCCATTAAATTAATTTTGAACATTTGTAAACATAATTTGTCTGTTCTTGTGTCCGTTTCTTGACTCTATTCTGTTGATGTGTGCGTCTTATCACTCCTCTAATAATACTGTTGGGTGCCAGCCCCAACCCTGTACGTGGGTGCCCTTAGTCCTGGCAGTGACGTGGGAGTCAGAAAAGAAAGACAAAGACAAGAGTCAAGTTTCAAAATATGAGTCCAGGGGACCAATGCAAGCACGGGGACTATGTTGGCCCTGAGCTATTGTGGGCCCTGAGCTGTTGTGGGGTAAGATGGGGGGAGTTGCGGGGAGGGGAGTTGTTTGTCTGCAGCATTCAGCAGCACAGGTGGTTCTTCTAAGAAATGCTAAGCTAGGACACTGAATTTTATCACCAGTTGTCATCAAGGTACATCTGCATAGAAGCACAGTGGATAAGGTACCACTAGGTCTGAGCACACACAATGCATCAAGGGGCTTTTTATCTCCTGAGAGCGTTTGGGACACAGAGCAATCAGAGTTACTCCATATTCTAAGAACCTTGGCAGAGTCTGTGGTGTTGAGGTTATCTCTGCCCTGCAACGCCGCTCCCATCTGCAAAGACCCTCCCGAGTCTTGTGAGCAGAGGTTGCATTCTTTCCCAGAGTTCTTGCACAAGCCCTCTTTAGGAGATCCTCATGCAGACCCTATGTTGGGAAGAGATTGTGGGACCAAAGCAGTCTTTCCTGCCTTGGGGGCACACCACTGCATTCCGCGGTTTTAAAGCACTCTTAGATGGTCTTCACTATTAATTTCTGCTTTTACAGACCTTAAACAGTTTTTATTTTACTGCACCATAGTTTGGAGTTTTCTTTTTTTTTTTTTTTTTTTTTTTTTGAGACGGAGTTTCACTCTTTTTACCCAGGCTGGAGTGCAATGGTGCGATCTCGGCTCACCGCAACCTCCGCCTCCTGGGTTCAGGCAATTCTCCTGCCTCAGCCTCCCGAGTAGCTGGGACTACAGGCGTGCGCCACCATGCCCAGCTAATTTTTGTATTTTTAGTAGAGACGGGGTTTCACCATGTTGACCAGGATGGTCTCGATCTCTTGACCTCGTGATCCACCCGCCTTGGCCTCCCAAAGTGCTGGGATTACAGGCGTGAGCCACCGCGCCCGGCCTTTTCTTTTTCAAAATAATTTTGTCTAATCTAGTTCCTTTACTTTTCCATATAAATTTTAGTATAAGCTTGTCTATATCCCCAGAAACTCCTTTGGGAGTTTTATTGAAATTGCATTATATGTATAAATCAAAGTTGATTTATTTGCCGTCTTCACTATGTTGAATCTTCTAACCAACTATGTCTCTCCACTTAATTAGCTTTCCCTGTTTTAAAAAAAAATCAGTGTTTTTGAATTTATAGCATATACATTATGTCATGGTAAATATTTACTTAAGTGCATCATATTTTTGCAGTTATTTTATCCTTTTTTTTTTTTTTGAGACGGAGTCTTGCTCTGTCACCCAGGCTGGAGTGCAGTGGCACGATCTTGGCTCACTGCAACCTCCACCTCCCAGGTTCAAGCAATTCTCCTGCCTCAGCCTCCTGAGTGGTTGGGACTACAGGCTCACGTTTCCACACCTGGCCAATTTTTTGTGTTTTTAGTAGAGATGGGGTTTCACCGTGTTGCCCAGGTTGGTTTCAAACTCCTGAGCCGAGACAATCCACCCATCTTGACCTCCCAAAGTGCTGGGATTACATGCGTGAGCCACTGCTCCTGATCATATTTTTGGAGCTATTATAAATGGTTTACGTTCATAATTTAGCTTGCAATTGTTGTTATCCTTTAGAAATAAGATTTGAGTAGGTGTTGACTTTGCACCTTATGACTCTGCTAAACTTACTTGTCTAGTTCTGTAGGCTCCTTGAGATTATATTTGTATAATTATGTCTTCTATGAAGAGAGGCAGTGATATTTCTGCTGTCCAGTGTTTTCCTTTTCTTCCTTTGTTCACTGGCTAGGGCTTCTACTCTATTAAATAGAAACAGTGAGAGTGGACATCTTGGCAATTTTAAAGGATAAGTATTCAGTCTTTTACTATTAAATATGTTATAGAATCTTTTGTACATACTTTTTTTACAAGGTTCAGGAGGTTCCTTTGTAATCCTAAAATTTTAGCTATTATCTCTTAAAATATTCCCATCTGGCCTGGGTGTTGTGGCTCATGCCTGTAATCCTAACACTTAGGGAGGCTAAGACAGGAGGATTGCTTGATATCAGGAGTTTGAGACCAGCCTTGGCAAAATAGTGAGACTCCACCTCTATTTAAAAAATAGTACATCTGATGTCTTACAGGTATTTAAAGCTTCATTTTTTTTTCAATTTTTTTTTCTTTTCTTTCTGGTGGATAATTTCTTTTGCTCTCTAAGTTTACTCAACGTTTTTTCTGACATTGCAATCTGCTGGTTATCCTATCATGTGAACTTTTCATTGTTACTGTATTTTTCAGCACCAACATTTATATTGGATTTTTTAAATTATATTTTAAATGTCTTTATTGAGATTTTCTGTTTATTGGGTTATTGCTGTATTTTCTTTTAAACACTTAAATATGTTCGTAATATTTTTCTTTATGTTTTTAAATATATTTATCATACTGGCTTTGAAGCTATTGTCCACTATTCTTCACTAGGACCTACTCAGAGTTAGTTTTATTGACTGCTTTGTTTTCTGAGTATTAATGACTCTTTACTGTTTATTTGCAAATATGTTATTTTTGTTGCTGTTGATACCTGAATATTTTACATCTTCAACTCCTTATTCCTTTCACTACTAAAATTCACAGTACATCCAGTCAAACCTGAACAGGACTGAAACCTTCAGTGTTTTTGTCCACATCCTGACTGTGGCTGCCTCAGTAACATCTTGGCTTCTACATGCCTCATCCAGCCAGTTGTCTTCAGTATTTTCTGTTTTATGGACTTTGGACTTTCTGTAAGATGGCGATTCCCATGATGCTCCTGCCAAATGGCTCAAGAATGCAGCTATCTTTCCATTTCGCTCCTTAGATAGTTTCTGGCCTCTGAAAACCTCCGCAGTTAGTGTTGTGTTGGTGACAGTCTCTTGTAAGGAGGAGGGGAGGGCACTGAAGTTACCCAAAGACATTTGCATTTCTTCCCACCTGGCTGAGCATAGCAACCGTTATGGTCACTCCCATCAGAAATGACGCAATATGCTCTGTGAGGTAACATAGCTCACAGAGTGTTCAAACCCAGAACTTGGACATAGGGAAACGTCCCATATCCCTCGCCGGAAGCCAGCCTCCCAGCCTCTCCAAGTTCTTAAGAGGTGGTGAATGATGGGGTTGCAGCACCAGAATTCCAGAATCGGAAGTGGATTCTGATATATGTTCAGCCTTTGTTAACTGCTACTGTAGTCTTGAGAGCCTGATGCTGTGTGTGAATGTGGATGGGGAGCTTGTGGGAACCATGAAGTGGAAATGCATGTGAATGTTCGTGTTCAGGAGTTTCATTTCAGTTTAGTCACTGAGGAATACGGGCGTGAGAAAGGGATCCTTGGATGTTGAAGGTTAAGGCTTAGTTTTACGAGTTTAATAACTGAGGGCCCCACAGAAAGAGCTTGGGGTCTATATGTTACTCTTCATGGGTCTCAGTAATTGAAAACCGAATGAAAAGTGTGTCTCAGTGAATGCTGTGTTTTGCTCAGGTTTGCAATTTAATGTGGGGCTCAGATGTAGAGAAACCGGAGCTAGGAAGAGGAGTGGCATGAATGAATGGTTTACGGGGAGGAGTGTCAAAGGAGTGCCTCTGTCGTTAAGTTTTAGATTCAATTTGAAGGCAATAGTTTTGGGGGAAAGACGGAGCTTGTCTGTGTTTGAGAATGTAAGGAGGCCGAAGGCTTTGAGGTGTGCTGAAGGTTAGTGGTTGCTTTGAGACTGACTGTGGATGCTGGGAACACTTCCTATCAGTCTTTCAAGTTCAAATCTGTCCTGAAAGTATCTGTTAAAAAAAAAAAACACACTTTGTCTTCCTACATCCACTTTTGTCACTGTACCCATAAAAATCAGAGTAGTTCAGGGTGATGAAGTGGTGTCTTTCATCCTCCTTTTTTTTTTTTTTTTTTTTTTTTTTTTT
>NW_022437084.1:619629-622695 GCF_009761245.1 Sapajus apella | reverse complement strand
TTCAAGAGATTCTCCTGCCTCAGCCTCCCGAGTACTGCACGCCAGCCTGGGCGACAGAATGAGACTCCGTCTCAAAAATAAAATAAAATAATTATAAGTATTTTTTCTTTCTTCACCCCTGAATACTTGCTATTTTTGTGTTCTTAGAAACAGCTTCCTGCAAGCTATTTTTCGCCAGACGCTTTCCGTGGGTGTCCGCCTACCTGATTTGTTGGCTTTTCTCTTTCTACCTGATCTGTTACCTTTTTCATTTTCAATTCATTCTTTGTGATACCTGCACCTGGCTGCACTCTTACTTGTCCTTTTTAAAACCTTTAAAAAGAAATTAACAAAGTGGATAGCAAAGCATTAAAAGTAATTTAGCCCACCCCATATTTGCCTGATAAGGCTTGAGTCTCTGAAAATCTGCCCCTTTTCGCAAGACTTGAAGTGCCAGGAAATGAGGCGATTTCAGTGACTTCTCTCATCTTCCCTGGCTGCTGGCTCAAACACCTGCCACTGACTTCTGTACGTCCGTTTTTCAAACATGGCTGCCCCCGTGGAGCTACAAGGATCGGGCGCGGCCATATTACAGACTAGCAACAGCCGTAAATCCGGTTGTTCTTGCTCTTTTAAACATTTTAGGTTTTCATCGGCCGCCGTAGGTGGACCATGAACCTGTGCGAGGAGTCAAGAGGTAGAAGCAGTTTACGGAAGTGTAACGTTGAGGGCCTCCTTGTGGATCTGGAGAAAACAGAGGTCAGCGTGTGGTTTTGTCCGTGAAAGTTTTTTGTCCCAGTGGAAGGTTCGGGAGGTCTGAGGACCTGGTATAGCCTGGATCACGTAGTTTTTGGCAGGAAGACGGGAGAGCGCCGGGGTGCAGGCATTCGGGAGGTACCTGGTGGGGGAGTCTGTGATCCCTCTGTCTGGTCCGTGTGCCTTTGGCGTGAGTACAACGACTAAGGGTCTGTAGTGATCAACGACCGTGTCCTAACTGTCAAGGTATAGATCACTCTGCTCGTAAAGGATGGAGGCGGCTCTTAGGATCCAAGTGGCGTCTGTTTCGGGTTTAGGATTTAATTTGCGATTCAGTGATGTTGGAGTCGGGGAGGATGTGCATCACAGGAGAGTGTGTGGTCCGTGGTTCGGATGAGTAAGGGGCATGGGGGCAGTGTCTATGGTACAAAGTCTTGTTAGGGCTCAAGTTTTCGAGGCCTTGGCGCCCTGGGTGCTGGGTTGAGATTCGAACCTCGATTACTGAGGCAAAAGGCGACACAGCCCCCAGCATTACTTCGAAACCATAGATCAACTCTTCTGATCCTTGGAGTGGCTATTTACAGATGGGGGCGGTCAAGTTCAGTTATACCCTCCGATTATATATTGTCTGTGGTTGCAAAGGTAGCCTGGAGTTGTGACAGAGACCTCATGGCCGGCAAAATCAAAACCTCTGCGCTCACTTCTTTTATTTATTTATTTTTATTTTTATTTATTTATTTATTAAGCCGGGGTTTCACCATATTTGTTAGGCTGGTCTTGAACTCCTGACCTCAGGTGATCCACCCGCCTTGGCCTCCAAAGTGCTTGGATTACGGGCGTGAGCCACCGCACCCGGCCTTATTTTTATTTTTTGAGACTGAGTTTTGCTTTTGTCTCCCAGGCTGGAGTGCAATGGCTCGATCTCGGCTCACTGCAACCTCTGCCTCCCGGGTTCAAGCGATTCTCCTGCCTCAGCCCCCCCGAGTAGCTGGGGTTACAGACGCGAGCCACCATGCCCGGCTAATTTTTGTATTTTTAGTAGAGACGGGGTTTCACCCCGTTGGCCAGGCTGGTCTCGAACTCCTGACCTCAGGTGATCCGCCTGCCTCGGCCTTCCAGAGTGCTGAGATTATAGGTGTGAGCCACCGCGCCCAGCCTTCATGTCTTATTTATTTATTTATTTATTTTTTTGAGACGGAGTTTCGCTCTTGTTACCCAGGCTGGAGTGCAATGGCGCGATCTCGGCTCACCGCAACCTCCGCCTCCTGGGTTTAGGCAAATCTCCTGCCTCAGCCTCCTGAGTCGCTGGGATTACAGGCACGCGCCACCATGCCCAGCTAATTTTTTGTATTTTTAGTAGAGACGGGGTTTCACGATGTTGACCAGGATGGTCTCGATCTCTTGACCTCGTGATCCACCCACCTCGGCCTCCCAAAGTGCTGGGATTACAGGCGTGAGCCACCGCGCCCGGCCATGTCTTAATATATAGTGACGGTGTTGCTTGCCTGCCTGAACATATATTCACATTTTCTTAACAGAATCTCCATTTTGTTAAGTATCCATCCCTTTGGCAAGGTGACCCAAATTCAGTTTCTTAGTAAGGCGTGATTGGTCTTAACCAATCTTAGTGGTTCCAATTGACATTGCTAGTGGTAGCTTCGACATGGAAATGCGCTCAGGCATATGGTGCAATTCTAGCTAACTATAAATGCAAAAATCTGCCTGGGAGTTTCTAAGGGAGCATTTTCTTTTTTAAATAGGTAATTTCCTGAATCTCATTTTCCATGTCGGCGATAATATTGCCTGAAAATGACCTTAGTTTTCTGTCTTACTTTGTAATGCTTATAATTCATTCTTATCCTAATGCATTGACTCAACTTTCCAATACAAAGTAGGAAAACAGGGTGTTAGTGGACATTCTTGTATGGTTGCCTACCTGTAAAATTCACCTGTTGTGTTGTCTAGAGTTAACACCTTTCCTGGAGGTAAAGTTTTTGGTATTGTTGATCTCCTCCTTTTCTTTGTTAATTTTTCTAGATGTATAGATTTTATTTTATTTATTTAAAACCTGACCTTTATTTTATTCTGCTTGGTCCTACTCTTACTTATATGTTAAAAAGAGAAAAAAGTGTAGATAGAAGATTTCCATTATTAAAAAGGCTTCAATATATTTGAAAATCGTTACAAAGAAAACTATAAGCTGTATAATTCCAAACAGTGTGAAAATAAGTTAATTCTGCCACATGGCTCCCATAAATGGAAAAGAACACAGTTCACTTTATCAAGCATTATACATCTCTAAAACTTGACAGAGTGATGAGTGGGGTCAAA
>NW_022437084.1:587894-619529 GCF_009761245.1 Sapajus apella | reverse complement strand
GCCCGGCCCAGTTTTCTTTTTTTTTTTTTAATTGCATTTTAGGTTTTTGGATTTATGTATTTTAAATGTACAATTTAATTATCATGGAGGCAATATATGTATAAGCAATCATTGCCCAGGTCAAGAAATAGATTATTGTCAGTAGGCCAGCGGTGTTCTGTGAGCCTTTTTCCATCCTTACACCGAAAAGTAATTTAGGCTTTTCTTTATAGTTTTACCATATAATTAATTGTGATTTATCATTGTAGTTAATATAGGTTTGCCTATTTTAAACTGTGTATCAGTGGAATTGTACATCATTCTTTTTTTGTGTCAGCCTTCTTTTGCTCATTATTGGTGAAGGTCTTTCCTGTTGCATCTGAGTATATTTTCTTTGCACAATGACAAGGATCAGGCAAATTTACAGAGAATATTTTAGGGCTTGCAGGCTACATATGGTCTCCTGCATATGCTACTTTGCTTTTTGTTTTATAGCCTTTTAAAAATGTAAAAAGCATTCTTGCAGGCTGGGCCAAAGGTACAAATTTTTGTATCACATTCCATTATGTGAATATATAGCAGTTTTTTTCTATTATTAATTACATTTGTATTGCCTAAAGCTTGTATTATTACGAATAATGCATCTATGAAAATTTGTGTAAATGTCTTCTGGTTCACATGTACTCTCATTTGGGAGAGACAGCGATATATACCTAGATGTGCACCTCAGACTAAAATCACTGCTTCATAGGGTGTGTATAATTTCAGTCTAAATAGATGTCAAACTGTTTTCTAAAGTGGTTGTACCACTTATAGTTCCCCTAGCAGAATATGGTTTGCTTTATAGTGTGCTTTATGTGGCCTGTTTAAAACATCTGTCCATATCCTAATAACATTGAATCTTTTATATTAATCTTCTTTAAAACTTTATTGAGATGCTTCTATCATTGAAATTGACAGTTGATCCTAAAATGTTTTTTGTATATGTTGTGAGGAGGCTTTTAACCTTCTGTTCCCATCTCCATGCAGTGGCACGATCTTGGCTCAACTGCAATCTTCGCCTTTCAGGATCAAGCTATTCTGCTCTTTTTTGTTTTGTTTTGTTTTGTTTTGTTTTAAGATCAAGCGATTCTTGTGCCTCAGCCTCCCGAGTAGCTGGGATTACCAGTATGAGCCACCATGCCTGGCTAATTTTTGTATTTTTAGTAGAGACGGGGCTTTGCCATGATGGCCAGGCTGGTCTTAAAACTCCTGGTCTCAAATGATTTACCAGCCTCAGCCTCCCAAAGTTCTGGGATTACAGGTATGAGCCATGGTGCCCTCAGTTCCATTTATTGAAAAGACAGCCTTTATCTACTTCCCTGCAGAGCTATTACTGTCATTCAGACTCTGTATGTGCTCAATTCTGTTTGTAAGCATTTTATTGTTTCTTTGTTCTATTTGTCTGTCATTGTACTAATATTGTGCTGTCCTGATTAAAGTACCTGTGTAAGTCCTGATAACTGATAGGGCACGTCTTCTTTTTTTCAAACTTTTAAAAATAGTTTATAGCTATTTAATATTTTCATTGTAAGTTTGGGATTTTGATTCTGATTTCGTTGAATCTGTAGATTGGGAGACTTGACACTTTAAAAATGCTTTGTTTTCCAACTCATCTTTGTAGTGCCTCTTTGCATTCATTTAAAACTGTCAAAATTTATCTCGGTGTTTCTAATGTTAAACATATATTCGAGTTCTTCTAAATGATATTGTTTATGTCAACCTAAAGGAGGAAACTGAGGCACAAAATACAATTTTAGAGTTTACTTGAGACAAAATGACGACAGCAGCCTGAGAAAATACTTTGACATTGCCTTGGGAAGTGCTGTGTTAGGACTTTGTTACAAGTAGGTTTTAAGGCAAAAGAGAAAAACCGTGAGCTGACATACAGTTGTCTGGCAGCAATTCTCATTGGTTTACAGAGTAACATCAATTAGTGGCTGGCTATACATTGTTAACTCTGGAGTTTTATGAGTTGTGCTGTCCAATGAGTGGCATTTTATGTCTAGTCGGTGTGAGTTAGTCCAGAGCCTACATAGCAATTGGCTTTAAGAGATAATTATTTAGCTTGAGGGGAATGAGATGTGACTATTGTAATATTAATTTTTTTTTTTAGTTTTTAATTTCTTTTCAGGGGAGCCCCTATCAGAAGAACCCCTATCAGAAAGACTGCTGTCACATTTTAATGCCTCTCTAGACCTGATAATTTAAAGGGAGTCACATTCCTCAGATAAAAGGTTTCATTTCTTTCTCATTTATAAATTTTATTTTGTTTGTTGATGGTCTGTTTGTTCTGTCGGTTACTAAGAGAGGTGTGTTAAGTCTTCTTTTAGTCTGAATTTTCTGTTTCTTGTTTTGGGGTCTATTTTTTGCTGTATACATTTCAAGACTGTTACGGATATAGATACAGAGTATTTCTATGAATGAAGAGATAAATTGTGCCTCTTTTCAGTAAGCATTGTTTCTCTTGCTCTCTGATCATTCTTTTTTTTTTTTTTGAGACGGAGATTCACTCTTGTTACCCAGGCTGGAGTGCAATGGCACGATCTCGGCTCACCGCAGCCTCCGCCTCCTGGGTTCAGGAAATTCTCCTGCCTCAGCCTCCTGAGTAGCTGGGACTACAGGCACGCGCCGCCATGCCCAGCTAATGTTTTGTATTTTTAATAGAGATGGGGTTTCACCCATGACCTCGTGATCCACTCGTCTCGGCCTCCCAAAGTGCTGGGATTACAGGCTTGAGCCACCGCGCCTGGCGCTCTCTGATAATTGTTTAGCATTTCTGGTCAATGTTGTCTGAGGATACAGTTACAACAGATTATCTGTGCTTACTCTCTCTGTGGCATATTGTCTCCAACGTTTTACTCTCAAACTTCCCATATCATTTTGTTTTGGACATATCAACTATTATAACTGCATGTTGCTGGATTTTAATTTTTAATCCATTCTGACAATTTTGAGGCATTTATATTTAATGTAATTAACTGGAATCCATGCTATGTTTTTACTGAGCATGAAAAACTTAATGTAATATAACTTTCTTAGTACTTTTTATTTTATAATAGCTATCTAAATGCATTGTATTTGCTTTATGTATTTGATTCTCTTCTTTTGGATGAGTTGCTTATTATTACGTTTCCCCACTTTGTTGGCATGGAAATTATGTCCTTTAAAACAATTACTAGTTTTTTTGTTGTTGTTGTTTTGTTTTTTAGACAGAGTTTTGCTCTTTTTGCCCAGGCTGGAGTGCAATGGCACAGTCTTGGCTCACTGTAACACCCACCTCCCAGGTTCAAGTGATTCTCCTGCCTCAGCCTCCCGAGTAGCTGGAATTACAGGCGCATGCCACCATGCCCTGCTAATTTTGTATTTTTAGTAGAGACGGGGTTTCACCACATTGGCCAGGATGGTCTCTCAAACTCCTGACAGCAAGTAATCCCCCCACCTCAACCTCCTAAAGTGTTGGATTACGGGCATGAGCCACTGCACCCAGACTTACTAGTTTTATTTATAACACTAGAAATTACATGCAGTGTGCAACCTTTGTCATATTCTGTTAATTAGCACTTTTTCATTCTACAGAAACCTTAGAGCATGCCAACTTCATTTATCACCTTCTAATTTATCTAGTAAATTATTGTGTATTTTAGCTTTTTATGTATTTAAAACCTCCTAAAATATTGTCACTACTGTTTTTATGACAATGCTTATGATTTGCCCAGTACATTGACTTTCAAACTGAAGTACATATCCTCACACGCTGTACAAAGACTTTTGAAGAGGTGTGTGAGCGCCGTGATTTAAAGGAAAACAAAGACCAGCTCCTCTCCTTGCTGATTATCTCTTTTCTAAAACTAATCTGCCTGAGAGTTCACCGGCTCCTGAGGCATGGTGCTGTGGTGGGTCTCATTTCCTATTCACAGTCTTTCCATGGAAACTGTCATAGAAAAAAGGCATAGCTCCACCACATTTAGAATCCTAGATGTTATTGGCCAGAGGAATAAAATCTTCTGGGGCTCCAAATAAAGGGATAGTTAACTATATTGGGGGCATTGTTTTAAGATGGATGCCTAGGAGCAGTGAGAGTATCTGGGCCCAGAGAAAATGTACCGCTTATGCTGAATTTGATCTTCGACCCACAGGTTCTGACTCCTCAAGAGCTAAAAACGTCACCTGAAGAGGGAGGACGCAGATTTGGGTATCAGCATTTCTAGGGGCACGACTCAAGACTGAGACTTCTGAAGAGAAGTCCAGAAGATACAAAGACAGACTATCCCAGTTGAATGTCATTTTCCAGGAACAGAAGAAAATGATCCAGGCCCAGGTAACTAACTTTTGGTTTGTTTTATTCTTTCATTTGTGCCATAATAGATTTGTAGAGCCCTATAAAAATCAATTTCACTAATACAAAAAGTATAAACTTCAAAAAACAGGATCTGGAGAGAAATAAGCTTAGTTTTTAAACTCAATATCATACAACATAGTAGTATAAGGACTGTATTGTCCTGCTTTATTTTGCATTTTTCCAATTACTGGTGAGATTTAAATCTTTCTTGGTCAGTTAAATTGTTTGCTCTATAAAATACCTGTGCTTTTCCCTGCCTTATTGAAAAATCTGTTTTGTCTCATTCATAGGCGTTGTTTACATCCACTGTATATTGATACTTTTATATGTTGCAGATATTTTTTTCCAGACTGTCACTTGTTTCTTTCCATGTAGAAGTTTTGATATATGTATTTTTTGGAGACAGGATCTTGCCTGTCCCCCTGGCTGAAGTGCAGTGGTGCGATCACAGCATACTGCAGCCTTGACTGCCTGTGTTCAAGTGATCCTCTCACCTCACCCTCTAGAGTAGTTGGAACTATAGGTACACACCATCATGCTAGGCCAATTTTTAAATTTTTTTGGAGAGATGGGGTCTTGGTATATGGCCCAGGCTGGTCTCGAACTCCTGACCACAAATGATCCTCCTCCCTTGGCTTCCCATAGTGCCAGGATTACAGACATGAGCCACTGTGTGTGGCCTTAATGTTTGATTAAAGCTTTATTACAAAATTATCATTGTCTTCATTTCTAGCTTTTGATTTGTACCACATGTATTTTCCATAATTTTGTTGTTTTGTGTTTAGGTCTTGTATTAGTTTTCTATCTTCCTTACATATTGTCACCAAATTTTAGCAGCCTGAAAGAATACACACTGTGTCCAAGTTTCTGTGGTCAGGAATCTGGGCAAAGCATAGCTTGGTGCTCTGCTTCATGGTCTCTCACAAGGCTTCAGTCAAGGTGTTGGCTGGAGCGGGAGTCTGATCTCAGGCTTGAATGGAGAGGATCTGCTTCCAAGCTCACTTACAGGTTGTTGGCAGAATTCATTTCTATGAGGGTTATTGGATTCAAGGCCTCTCGTCCTCACTGTTGGTCAGAGGCAGCACTCAGTTCGTTGCCAAGTGGGTTTTCTTTTACATGGCAACTTGCTTCATCAAAGCCAGTAAGACAGAAGTAACATCTAAGATTCTTTGCTGAAACAAACTTTAGTCAGGTTCCTAGGCCCATCTGTGCACTTCCTTGTAAAGTCTAATTTTAGCAAAGAACCCTGCTAAGTCAGTTTAGCAGGAACCCCCACCCTGAAGATTTGATAACCCTCAATATCTGACTGGGTTCCTTGTCCTTCACCATCCTGCAGGTGATGTGTGATTACCCTGTCCTGTCTTTAGCAAGAATTGTGTTGGCATAGTTCAGGCAAACTCTCCTTTACTCCAGTGTTTCCTTTTAGTAATTTTTTTTTTTTTTTTTTGAGACAGAGTCTCACTTTGTCACCCAGGCTGGAGTGCAGTGGTGCCATCTTGGCTCACTGTAACCTCTGCTTCCCAGATTCAAGTGATTCTCCTGCGTCAGCCTCCTGATTAGCTGGGACTACAGGCATGTGCCACTACACCTGGCTAATTTTTGTATTTTTAGTAGAGTTGGGGTTTCACCATATTGGCCAGGCTGGTCTCGAACTCCTGACCTCAGGTGATCTGCCTGCCTCAGCCTCTCAAAGTGCTGGGATTATAGGCATAAGCCACTGTGCCCAGCCCTCTTAGTAATTTTGTATTACTGACCCTCTACTCCTTAGCTATAAATTCCACTTGCTTATGCTGTATTTGGAGTCCAGTCACCCTCTACCACTGCAAAATCCTATTACATTTGTCTTTATACCTATCATAATGGCCCTGAATAAAGTCCTCCTTACTGTGCTTTAACAATTCTCATTGAATAATTTTTTAAAACACATCTCATGTAGCTTAATTAAGGAAGTGAGATTCTAACACCTTTGCCATATTCTTCTGGATGGAAGTCAGTCACTAGGGCAGTCCATGCTCAAGGAGGGGGAACTACATAAAGGTGTGAATACTGGGAGGGTGGAGTTCATTGAGCCATCGAATCTACCTGCTATAGATCAGTCATATAGTAAATCATTTTTGAGTGTGGATTGAGGTAGGACTTTCACTTTACTTTTTTCCAGATAGATAGATACCCATATAAATAATTTAGAATGGGTAAACCAACCAGGATTAAGTACTTGTATTGTCTACCAAGTCTGTTCACTGGCCTCTACAATAAAATGAGGATAGAGTATACCTTCTGCTGTTCCCTGGGTCTTTACTGACTCAATTTCACACCCAGCAGTATCCTTTAAACGCATCCTGAGACAGAAGATTGATAATTCATTGATAAGCAGTCTTAATTGTCACTATTACAGGGCTGTGGGTCCTTTGCTAGCCATGCTTTTCAATCCCAGATGGTCTTCAGTGTTGGGCTGTGTTGTCCAAGGGCTGACGACCCTATGCTTTTTGTTCCAATGTTCACTGGCTGTAAGTATTTCTGTGGAGCAGTCAGCTGTCAGAAAATTGTGTCTCCTTTGTCGGTCATCTGTCTTGGTGTCTGGATGCTTTTATAGTCTCCCCTTTGTATGTGGTGAATTTGTTTCAATCTGATGTGTCTGTGTGTAAATTTCATGCTTGAAAACTTGTTGGGTTTCTTGAGTTTGATGTTTGGAGTGTTTAATCAATTCTGAAAAATTCTCAGTGTTAGATCATTGGATATTGTTTCTCCATTACTCGATTTTCTCCTTCTTCAAAAATTATCAAACTCAAGGAGAGGATCCTGGGAAACTTCAATTTATAATTAGTTCATCAGAAATATAAGAGGCCTGGATTTGTGAAATATAGTTAGCTCTCCATATCCATAACTTCCACATCCATGGATTCAACCAGCTGAGGATTGAAAACATATTTTTTAAAAAGCATGTGTACTGAACACATAAAGACTTTTTTATTGTCATGATTCCCTAAACAATACAGCATAACAACTGTTGTCATAGCATTTACATTGTATTAGATATTGTAAGTAATCTAAGGATAATTTAAAGTACATATGACCGGGCATGGTGGCTCACACCTGTAATCCCAGCACTTTGGGAGGCCAAGGCGGGTGGACTGCCTGAGATCAGGAGTTTGAGACTAGTCTGGCCAACATAGTGAAATCCTGTCTCTACGAAAAATACAAAAAAATTAGCTGGGTGTGGTGGTGGGTGCCTGTAATCCCAGTTACTCGTGAGGCTGAGGCAGGAGAATGGCTTGAACCTGATAGGTGGAGGTTGCAGTGAGCTGAGATTGCGCCATTGCAGTCCAGCCTGGGCAACAAGAGTGAAATTCCATCTCAAAAAAAAAAAAAAAAAAAATTAGCTGGGTGTGGTGGCACATGCCTGTAGTCCCAGCTACTTGGGAGGCTGAGGTAGGAGAATTGCCTGATCCTGGGAGGTGGAGGTTGCAGTGAGCTGAGATTATGCCACTGTACTCCAGCCTGGGAGAGTGAGTCTCCATTTAAAAAGAAAAAAAAATGTATACAGGAGGATGTGCATGGGTTACATGCAAATCTGCAAGTACTCTCCCATTTTATTTTATTTCATTTTATTAAAGACGGAGTCTTTCTCTGTTTCTCAGGCTGAAGTACAGTGGCATGATCATAACTCACTGTAGTCTCTTATCTCCTGGGCTCAAATGAGCCTCCTGCCTCAGCCTCCCAAGTAGCTGGGCCCACAGGCACTCCCAACTGTACCTAACTAATTTTTAAAATTTTTGTACAGACGGGGTGTCACGTTGTTGCCCAGGCTGGTCTTGAACTCCTGGGCTCAAGCAACCCTCCTGCCTCGGCCTCCCAAAGTGCTAGGATTACAGGGGTGATCTACTGTGCCTGACCAATACCATGCCATTTTATATCAGACATTTCAGCATCCTCAGGAGGTCCTGGAACCTATACCCTATAGACACTGAGGGACGACTGTATATATGTCTTTTGTCTGCATGTATATAAAATAAATATATGTACATTTATTTGTATATATTCACATATATAAAATATGTAAATATGTTGTTTCTGGGTTAGCATGTTTTTTTCTTTTGTTTTTTGAGATGAAGTCTTGCTCTGTTGCCCAAGCTGGAGTGCAGTGGTGGGATCTCGGCTCACTGCAACCTCCGCCTCCTGGGTTCAAGTGATTCTCCTGCCTCAGCCTCTTGAGTAGCTGGGACTACAGGTGTATGCCACCATACCTGGCTAATTTTTGTATTTTTGGTAGAGATGGGGTTTCACTATGTTGGCCAGGGTGGTCTTGAACTCCTGACCTCATGATCTGCCCACCTTGGCCTCCCAAAGTGCTGGGATTATAGGCATGAGTCACTGCACCTGGCCCTAGGTTAGCAAGATTTAACTGCTACACATTATAGAAACTTCCAGTTGGGTGAATGGAGGATGACTGAATATACAATTACAGAATATTTCATTAAGACTTTACTTCTTCCACAATGTATTTTTTTTTAAAACTATTTGGTATATAAACATAGCCTGTAGAGTGGAAATGAGCAAAAAAACTTTAGCATTTCTTCCATATCATCAAAAATGCATTACTTCATTAAACAGGACTGTTATTACAGGAATCCCTAACACTGGAGGATGTGGCTGTGGACTTCACTTGGGAGGAGTGGCAGCTCCTAGGCCCTGCTCAGAAGGACCTGTACCGGGATGTGATGTTGGAGAACTATAGCAACCTAGTTGCAGTGGGTGAGGACAGCTGCCTCTGTCACTCAAAGGGTGCCTAGTCAATGGCCTTCCTTTCTCAGATGCTTACCTCTTTGGAATACCTGGAGTACTCTGAAGTGGTAGATTCTCAGATCTTTCCTTTGCTCCCACACAATACAGTGTAATCTACCCTCTTGTGAGAGAAAACCTTGATGTTACAGATATGAAACTACACTTTCATATGAAGGTTTGGTTCTTAAAATGTAACATTCTCCCTTTTTGACATTGCCAGCCCAATTTGATATATCTAAGTCTTCTATCATTTCCCTGAACAGGGTATCAAGCCAGTAAACCAGATGCACTCTTCAAGTTGGAACAAGGACAACCACCGTGGACAATAAAAGATGGAATCCACAGTGGAGGCTGTTCAGGTGAGAACTTGCAAGGCAGAAGGCTGTGGGAGTCACAGAGAAGGCAACAGAGCTGTGGAGGGGGTTTGAGGATGTGTAAACAGCTCCTCCACACATCTCTCTCCCAGTGTGAGAACATTTTTCTTTGTAGGAATTTACAGTTTAAAAAAAAATCCCTTTATCTCTTCAGAGATCTGATTATTTTATCTATATATTTTTTGTTTGCCTGCCTAATTTTCTTCTTCCTCAGGTTTCAAATATTTCCCTTCTTCATATGCTTCCCCCTCTCTTGTTATGAAATTCCACCTTCCAGGCCTCTGTCCAAAGAGGAAACTTTGAAGTCCTCACTGTTTTCTGACTCTGGCCCCTTTCTGCCCCTTGGCTAGTGCTGACCACCCCTCCTAACACCTGTCCTGTGTTGGATGCAGCTTCCTCAAGGACAACTGGGCTTTCACTGTGCCTTGGTTTCCTTAGCTTCTCTTTTTCCTTATTCGTAGGTTCTCCAAAGGCCCTGTTTTCCATTTTCTCATCTGTGCCCTTCACTCTTCAAAGTTTCCTTAATCCTAGTAAGTTAAGCTCCTTCCATTCCCTGGAGGAGAGTCCAAAATTGACATCTCCCTATTCCTCTCTAACACAGATTTTAGATTTTTTTTTTTTTTTTGGCTTATAGGGGTGGGGGTAAATGCTCACACAGATTTTAGTTCTATATAATTTACCTGATGGCAACTTTCTCCTGAGCTCCTAGTAACTGCAAGGAACTAGAATCATTTTTCCTCCAAGAAAACCCCTAAGTTTCAATTCTCGTCTGTTCCTGTGCATCCTACATCTTGACCATCTAGGCATCACCTGCCTGAAGAGCTTTCTTCTTTAAAGGTCTCTGCTAGTCATGATGGATCTCTAAGTAAAAAAGTTATTTCTTTAACATCCTGCATTCTCAAGTCCAGCTTAAACCAGGTCATAACTCCTGCCCACTTCCATTTCATTCCATTCTGTATTTAATAATTTGCTTTGTTTCGCCCATTGTATTCTGATGACACTAAGTTTCAGTAAACCGTGTTACCTGTCAAATTTCTCATTTCAGTGATCTCTGTGATATAATATCATCTTGCTCACAAAGAGATTTCTGTCTTCTTTCCTAAACCCTCCCGGGTGTGTTCCACACATGATTTCTTCCCTGACTCAATCATTTAAAGAGCATTTATTATTATTTATTTTTATTAATTTTTTTTCTTTGAGACAAAGTCTTGCTCTGTCACCAAACCGGAGTGCAGTGGTGTGATCTCGGCTCACTGCAACCTCGCCTCCCAGGTTCAAGAGATTCTACTGCCTCAGCCTCCCAAGTAGCTGGGATTACAGGCATGCGCCACCACACCTGGCTAATTTTTTTCTTTTTTTTTAATTTTTAGTAGAGATGGGGTTTCAACATGTTGGCCAGGCTGGTCTCAAACTCCTGACCTTGTGATCCACCCGCCTTGGCCTCCCAAAGTGCTGGGATTATAGGTATGAGCCACCACACCCGGCCTAATTTACTTTTTTTTTGAGACAGAGTCTTACTCTGTTGTCCAGGCTGGAGTGCAATGGTGTGATCTTGGCTCACTGCAACCTCTGCCTCCTAGGTTCAAGTGATTCTCATGCCTATCCCCAACACTAGCACCTTGCCTGGCCCATGGTGATCATTCAGTAAGAGTGTGTGGAATTAATGAATCTGCCCTTTGGATGAAGTGGCCCCTCCAACCTCTGGTCTGCTGGTCACAGTGAATTGCTTGTATTTTAAGGTCTTTGTTTCGCAAGGCATATTTAGAAAGCAGCCAAATCTGTCTTAATTGTTAGTCATCTAACCTTGTTATTATGCTAACTGCTTTTACCTTTTAGTTTGTTTATATTATTCTTTTTTGCCAACATACAAGGAACATTGAACATGAAGTTTTATTTACACTCAGATCATATGGTTATTACCAAAGAGACACTTCACATCAAGGCATTAAAAACAATACTTTGGGGTCAGGCGCAGCAGCTCATGCCTGTAATCCCAGCACTTTGGGAAACTGAGGCAGGTGGATTACCTGAGGTCAGGAGTTTGAGATCAGCCTGGCCAACATGGTGAAACCCCATCTCTACTAAATATACAAAATTAGCTGGGTGTGGTGGTAGGCACCTGTAATCCCAGCTACTTGGGAGGCTGAGGCAGGAGAATTGCTTGAACCTGGGAGGTGGAGGTTTCAGTGAGCCAAGATCACAGCATTGCACTGCAAGCTGGGCAACAGAGCAAAACTCCATCTAAAATAAACAAACAAAAAAACTTTTACTCCAAATAAAATGATGGAAATCTTTGTTCTTTTCTTTCTAGAAATCTGGAAATTTGATGATCATGTGCACTTACAGCATGAAAGCCTGGTAAACAGAAGGAAACAATGTCATGAAAATGATGCATTTGAAAATATTCTTCATTGGAGCAAAAGTCAGTTTCTGTTAGGGCAAAATCATGATATATTTGACTTAGATAGAAAAAGTTCGAAATCAAATTTAACTTTAGTTAACCAGAACAAACGCTATGAAATAAAGTCTGCTGAGTTTACAGGAAATGGGGACTCCTTTCTTCATGCCAACAGTGAACGATTTCATACTGCAATTAAATTTCCTGCAAGTCAAAAATCCATCAGCACTAAGTCCCAATTCATCAATCCCAAGCATCAGAAAACTCGAAAATTAGAGAAGCATCATGTATGCAGTGAATGTGGGAAAGCCTTCATCAAGAAGTCTTGGCTAACTGATCACCAGGTAATGCATACAGGAGAGAAACCCCACAGATGTAGTCTATGTGAGAAAGCCTTCTCCAGAAAGTTCATGCTCACTGAACATCAGAGAACTCATACAGGAGAAAAACCGTATGAATGCCCTGAATGTGGCAAAGCCTTTCTCAAGAAGTCACGGCTCAACATACATCAGAAAACACATACAGGAGAGAAACCCTACATATGCAGTGAATGTGGGAAAGGCTTCATCCAGAAAGGAAATCTCATTGTACACCAGCGAATTCATACAGGTGAGAAACCTTATATATGCAATGAATGTGGAAAGGGCTTCATTCAGAAGACTTGCCTCATAGCACATCAGAGATTTCACACAGGAAAGACGCCCTTTGTGTGCAGTGAATGTGGAAAATCCTGTTCTCAGAAGTCAGGTCTCATTAAACATCAAAGAATTCACACAGGAGAGAAACCTTTTGAATGCAATGAATGTGGGAAAGCCTTTAGCACGAAGCAAAAGCTCATTGTCCATCAAAGGACTCATACAGGAGAGAGACCTTATGGCTGTAATGAGTGTGGCAAAGCTTTTGCTTATATGTCGTGCCTGGTTAAGCATAAGAGAATACACACAAGGGAGAAACAAGAGGCAGCCAAGGTGGAAAATCCTCCTGCAGAGAGACACAGCTTATTACACACCAGTGATGTCATGCAGGAGAAAAACTCTGCTAGCATGGTGACTACACAACTGCCTTCCATGGCCCCTCAGACATCATTAAACATCAGTGGCCTCCTAGCAAACAGGAATGTAGTCCTTGTGGGACAGCCAGTGGTCAGATGTGCAGCCTCAGAAGATAACAGAGGATTTGCACAGGACAGAAACCTTGTGAATGCAGTGAATGTAGTCGTGCCTTCCGTGATCAATTATGTCTTATTTTATGTTACAGAAAACTCATAGGAAGAAAGCTCAGATCTATGTGGAAAAGAGTTGAGCAAAAATTTGTAGTTCATTATGTGGCTTAAAAGTATACACTGAGAGAAAGTGTGTAAGGCTGAAAAAGCCTGATAAACTCATCCTATTTAAAATATGCTATAATACAAAGGCAAAATCTAATCTTACCCTGTGCACATACACAGCATTTGCTCTATTGTGTCAATTAAATGAATGAAGGAAGCCCAGGTACTTTTAAGTGGAGGAAATTAAGTACTGCGAATTTTTCAAACAGATGAGATAATCGGTATCTGGAGAGTTGCAGTGACTGAAAAGCCCCGAAAGGGGCAGTTGATGGGAAAGGGCTAATACTGGATTGGTAGGATGTGGGACATGTATGTGTCAATTCAGTTTCCTTAGATCAGTGTGAAGGATTAATTGAAAATCAGGACCATAAACTTTCAGAACTTTATATTATGCAGAGTAATCTCTGAAACAATAGTCAGTTTGTTTCATTAAACAAATATTTAAAAATTATTTCCTTTGTACCCTGTCCTGTTCCCGGAGTGGAGGTCAGAGTGGTAAACAAAGAAGAAAAAGTTTGGAGAGTTTGTGTGGTTATCTTTAACTTGTATCATTACATTCAGCTAATCTAGTCAGGGGATGCAAATATCTACATTCTGTGAAATGGACATGGAGTAACTGTCTAGGGGACATGATAATTTGTTGTTCAAGGAGTAGCATAAAGACTGCTGTTAATGGTATTTAAGCACCTTAGTACAAAAATGAGGGTTTTTTTTTTTTAAATGCCCATGTCTTATCTCTCCAAGAAATTACAGATTCCTTGCTAAGTCTTGTGGGTACTTACATGTTAGAATTAAAGAAACTGAACACAAACTTTAAAAACTCAGTTCCTTCAGTGTTCAAGAGCTGTATGTGAGTAGCGGCTACCAAACTGGACAGCACAGTGAGCAGAACTTGGACATAGTGGGGACTCTTTGTCATCATTTCCGACATCCCAGAAAGTTACACTGGACTCTCCAGTTTGCATGATCTAATATTTCCCAACACATAGAAAAACAAAACTAATTATATATTGATTTGGAGAGTGAATGTATGAATTAATAGGTTAAAGTTATTTTGTCATCGAAGGGAATGACAGTTGTAAAGAATGGAATTGTCACAACTTTCGTGTGATTAGAGTGACTTAAACAAATATATTTCTTTTTTTTTTTCTTTTTCTTTTTTACCTCCAGCAATGGGTATAAGAAAGATTTAAACAAATATAAAAGGAGCAGGACATAAAAGGAAAATGACCCTTAGAATAAGTAGAACACAGAAGGAAGATGAAAATCTTGGTCTCCAAGAATGGACGAGACCGTAACAGATGGGAGGAGGTGGATTTCTTCTGTGGCATCTTAGAAATGACCCGTTTATTTGTCTGTAAGACCTATTACCTGCTAGAGTTACCATTTCAAAGATCCAGCTCCTCTGTGGCCTGCTGAACTGTGATTTTTTTTTTTAGACGTGCTTTATCTTCATCATTATTCTGACTTTTCTGGGATTAGGTCTCTTGCCTTTCTTTATCCAGTTTTTTAACCTTCATCCCTATGTGGATACACTGTCCAAGTTACAGTGAGTGCTGTTCATAGGAAAAAAAAATGGAAATTTGCCTTGCTGTGACTAGCTCAGAATTCAGCAGAGATCCTGGGTTACTAGGTAACTTTATTGTACCATCACTATGCAAGGCACTGTTTTAGATACAGTTATTTGTTCAACAGTCTTATTATTGAAGCGCTGTGTTCCAGTTTTTGTTCTGAGCACTGGGGCTAAAAAAAATTAGAGTTTTTGCCTTTGTGGAACTCACAGTTCATTGTGAACAGCAGTTAAGTGAGCTGATGATGATGATCAGGAAAAATGATCTCCAATCATCCCCAGAAGAGAGATGCTTCCTTTATTTCCCTATTTGATGCCTTCTATAGTTCCCTTCCTTAGTCCCAGTTAGGAGCTGCAATTTTATATTTAATGATTGCATTATTATAAATAAGACAAACCTGAGAGGCAACCCAGAATGCTGTCTGAAGAAGTGACATTTCAAATGACTCATGAAAGGACAAGTATAGTAACTAATACTCCTTGTTTCCTGTGTGCCAAGCACTTCGCAAGAAGGGAAGGTATGTGCAAATTACTGGTAGCATATAAGACCTGGGAAAGGGGCAGAATAAGAATCAAATGTAAGGCAGAGAGTAATGGAAGATGAGAATGGAGAATCTGGTGTTTGCTGGCGTACAGCCTTAAACATATTCTGAGATCTGTAATTCATTCATTCAGGGTTTTATAGAGGGTATAATAAAGATGGTTTGTGGTATGGAACAAGGAAGTGGATGGAGTGCCACCAACTTACAGAGCCCAACGAGGTGTCAAATGCAATAGTAATTCAGATAAATGGACTAAAGCAATGAGGACAGAGTGAGGACAGATTTCAGTCTTCTTTTGGAGACAGTATCATCAGTAACTGAGGACAGGTGTGGAGATCACGCATGGATTGTATTTTGGGTTGGTCCTCTGACCTTTTCACATCAAGAACTAGTAACCTATAATCCAGATAACTCCTTTGTCTGCATTCTGGATGAGACAGAATAAGGAAGAAGTAAATCTGGAGGAGAGAGGGACCTGAGTTTTGGAGTTGCTTACTCTGAGGTTCAGTTGGAGTGGGGAGCAGGACATTTGGATGCTATGTGAAATAGTGTTTTTTTTTTTGAAAGGGCTGCTATTTTTAATATTTTTTTTTATTTCAACAGGTTTTGGGGTACAAGCCAGTTACACAGATGAATTATATAGTGGTGAATTCTGAGATTTTAGTGCACTGGCCACCGAGTAGTGTATATGGTACCCAATATGTAGTTTGTAATCCCTCTCCCCCTCCTAATCTGCTTCTGAGTCTCCAATGTCATATATATACGATTTTTTTTTTTTTAAGACGGGGTTTCACCATGTTGGTCAGGCTGGTCTTGAACTCCCGACCTCAGGTGATTCGCCCGCCTTGGCCGCCAAAGTGCTTGGATTACACGCGTGAGCCACCGCACCCGGCCGATTTTTTTTTTTTTTAAGATGGAGTCTCACTGTGTCGCCCAGGCTGGCGTGCTGTGGTATGATCTTGGCTCACCGTAAGCTCTGCCTCCTGGGTTCAATTGATTGATTATCCTGCCTCAGCCTCCAGAGTAGCCGGGATTATAGGCGATTGCCACCATGCCTAGCTAATTTTTGTATTTTTAGTAGAGATGGGGTTTCGACATTTTGGCCAGGCTGGTCTGGAACTCCTGACCTCAAGTGATCCACCTGCCTTTGCCTCTCAAGTGCTGGGATTACAGGCGTGAGCCACTGTGCCCAGCCAAGTCCATTATATTTGATGCTAAGTTAACAAATATCTTTTAATTAGAAATTAGCAAATGTATACACTGCATATAAAATGAAGATTTTACGCTGGGTGCAGTGGCTCATGCCTGTAATCTCAGCACTTTGGGAGGCCCAGGTGGGCGGATCACCTAAGGTCAGGAGTACAAGACCAGCCTGGCCAATATGGTGAAACCTCCATCTCTATTAAAACTACAAAAATTAGCTGGGTGTGGTGGCATGCGCCTATAGTACCAGCTACTCGGGAGGCTGAGGCAGGAGAATTCCTTGAACCCGAAGGCGGAGGTTGCAGGGAGCTGAGGCTGTGCCACTGCACTCCAGCCTGGGCGACATAGCGAGACTCTGTCTCAAACAAACAAACAAACAAATAAATAAATAAATGAAGATTTTATTCTCAAGCCAAAACCCCAAATATAATCAAAATTATATTTATTGTTTTACTTTTTTGTTTAAAATTTTAGGAATGCAAACAAATTAATTTTTCCTATGAGAGGATTATAAACATTGTTGTGCAGATAAATTTTGCATCCTCTCAGTAACATAGTTATCTTTTAAAAAATTAACATGGATAATTCAGTTTTTTAATGGGTATATACTGTTCTGCTGAGGAGATGTGTATTATCAAACTATTCACTGATGTACATTCAGGTTGTTCCTTGAAAAAAAAATTACCTAAACTGCTGTGGTTAATATAAAAAGGTTTTTGTTTTTTTTTTTGAGACAGAGTCTCACCCTGTCGCCGGGCGCCAGGCTGGAGTGCAGTGGCACAATCTCGGCTCATTGCAACCTCCGCCTCCCGGGTTCAGGCAATTCTCCTGCCTCAGCTTCTCGAGTAGCTGGGACTACAGGCGCAGGCCACCACGCCCAGCTAATTTTTGTATTTTTAGTAGAGACGGGGTTTCACCATGTTGGCCAGGATGGTCTCGATCTCTTCACCTCGTGATCCGCCCGCCTCGGCCTCCCAAAATGCTGGGATTACAGGCTTGAGCCACCACGCCCGGCTAATATAAAAAGTTTTAATTGAAATCGTAGAATTGGGATTGCTGGATCAAAAACGAATAAAAAATTTAAATTGTACAGATAATTCCAAGTTGTCCTCCAAAAAAGGATGCAAAAACTATTTCCTTTACTACCCACCTTCCTTGCCTGTCTAAATAGCTAACATTTCTTTTGCGAGTGCTGTTTATTTTTAAAATTAGGGACGACGCCAAACAAAATAACATCTCATTATTTAATCCCTCACAAATGCCCTTTGTTTTTTAGGGAAACGTGCGTATATTTGAGGCTCACCTCTTTACCCTCCTTGCTGGAGGTAGTTACATTTCCAGGACACTGGAAGGCATCTGGTTCACAGAGCCGGGTCCTCGCCTTTGCCTCTGCTCTTTTAGCAGTTCTGTGACCAACCTCATCCGGGCCAGCTTCACTCATTCTCATTCCCATCCCCGCCTCATTTCCAAATATCCCCAGGGCTCGAATTGTTCAGTGTTTCTGTCTACGTGGTGACCACTGCCTCCCCAGTAACGTCTCAGTCCTACAAACCTCTGTGTCATCCAAAGGCGCCTCCAGCCAGAAGCGAGCTGGGGTCTTCCCAGCCTTACGGCCAGCGGCCCTCCTTAAGATGGCCGCACCCATGGTGCTCCAACGGCTCCTGGGCATCGCCATCTTCCCATTTTTCCCAAAAGGCTGAAAACGCAAGCCGTTCCATATTGGCCTCAGATAGGCTCTGGCCCCTGAAAATTTACTCAGTACAGCGATCTTGACTGATGAGGCAGCTTCGGGCAACGTGGTGCCGTAAAGGGATTACAGTTTCCTCTCACCACGCTGCGCCACAGCCGCCGAAAGGGCGGCTCCGTGAGGGCCGCTCCGTGGGCGTGGCCACGTTACGACACAGAGCCTATAACTACCTGGTCCGCGCGTGCGGGCAGATGGCGTCTCTAGCGACTTCCGGGCGGCAGCCACGCCGAAGGCGCGGGGTGGCACGTGGCTTACGAAGGGGGTTCAGCCCCTGGCAGCTGCCAGCAGAGTCCTGAGAAGCTTAGGATTTGGCGAACCTGACCCCAGGTGAGGGGCCTGGGTGGAAGACCCTGTCCTGGGGGTTTCTTGTGATTCGGCCGCTGGACAATCCTGGTGATTTCGCGATGGGCCCTTTAGTGGTTCAAGGGTCTGAAGGGATGAAAGGTCGCGGGTCCGACTGCCGGGATTTGGTGTCTGCAGGAGAGACAGCCTACCTTTGAGGCTTCGTGATTGAAAGCTGGATGGCAAGGGTGCCGGTGACGGCGGTTTTTCGTCCAGGTTTGAGACTGAGACATGAGGAGAGGCGTCAGTGGACCCCGGTTTCTACAGAACATTTAAAAAATTAGCAGGCGTGGTGACATGCAGATCTGATATTCCTGGTTCTCAGAGTAAAATGATACAAGGGTGGGAGATAAAGGGGTAATATGTGTATCCAGAGGTCAAAGAACAGTTGGTGGAGCTCTGTGGGTATCCCAGCTACTCGGGAGACTGAGGTAGGAGGATCACTTGAGGAGGCTACAGTGAGAGGAGCTCCTGCCACTGCATTCCAGCCTGAGTGACATGTCCTTGCGAGACCCTGTCTTAAACAACAAAACTCTCTTCCCTCGTAACCATGCCTGTCACTATTTTCCTAACAGTGGTTATCTTTTTTTTTTTTTTTCTTTTTAAGCCTTGAAATATAAAGCTATACTCTAGTAATGTGTTACTATAAAACATGTGCCGTTTGTTTTTCTTGTCTCCATGTTTCTGCAGTTTTCTTGTATTTTTCCTTTCAGTCAGGTTCATTTTGACACAAATAAAAACATTTCCATCATTCTAAACTCTTATCCTTAGGAAAAACCATTCCGTTCTTCTTTTTTTTCCCCCGGAATCTCGCTCTGTCACTCATACTGGAGTGCCGTGTCGTGATACTGGCTGACTGCAAACTCTGCTTCCCGGGTTCAAGCAGTGCTCCTGCCCCAGCCTCCTGAGTGACTGGGATTACAGGCGTGCCCCACCATGCCTGGCTAATTTTTGTACTTTTTAGTAGAGGCGGGATTTCACCATGTTGGTCAGGCTGGTCTCCAACTCCTGACCTCAAGTGATCCACCCGCCTCGGCCTCTCAAAGTGCTGGGATTACAGGCGCGATCCACAGTGCCCGGCCCCGTGTTTGTTTTTAAAAGTCTTTTTATACTATCTTCACATTTGTTATAATCTGTATAAACATACTCTGATTGTATTACTTAATTTGTAATTTAAAACATTTCTATATAAGTTGATTATACATTTTCTTAATTGTTGTAATAGTGTCACATCAGGTGGTTATGAACCAGTGGCAAGATGAGTTATCACATTAAATAGATGCATTAATTTGAATAGACTTGATTGATATGTATGCTTGTGCTTTTCAGTAACATTATGGTTTTCTGATTATCCAGATTCTCCGTACATGTCTGTAATAAATATTTAAAAGTTAAATTACTTTCCTATACTCCAGGATAGCATAGGTTTTCATATATAATGCTTTCTTTGCTATTTAATATTAAATAGTTCAAAGTTTTTATTTATATTGGCTTTTTCATTGAAGGTTTGTTGTGCGTTTTTTTATAAATATGTAGTTTTGTTTCTATTTTAATTTGTTGAATTTCCATTACTGTTGAGCTCTAATTTGGTAATCATGGTTAGTGAGTAAGCTCCTTCCATATGGACTTTCAGAGTTTGTGGAAATTGCTTTTATGGCTTATTTAACCCTGTATTTAGGAAAAGCGGTCGATCCTACTAGGGCAACAGGAGTGATTCTCTGGACAATTGACATGAATGTGCATAATATCAGGAAATCAGCGGGAAATTCTACCCATTTCTAAGTGGAAGTCTATGAAGGTCCATAAACAGAAAGTTTTGAAATTTGGGTGTGGCCAAGATGTTGCATTCATGTCCTCCTTCCCATGAATAGTCCTGCTTTCAAGTTTTATACCTTTTTCTCTTGGGCTAACGCTAGAAGGATGCATATCTGATATTCCTGGTTCCCAGATTAAAATGATCCAAGGGTTGGAGATAGAGGGATAATATATGTACCTAGAGGTCAAAGTACAGTTGGTGTAGAGTTCCATGGGTGTAAGAATTTCGAAAAGCCATTGGGAATTGTCTTAGATTTGTGATCAGAAAGAATGGAAGTAAAACCTCATGGTATAATGGGTAGTGACTATCTGGCTATTGCACAGGTAGTAAAAAGAATTTACCAAGACAGTTGTAGGTAAAGAAAGGCAGATTTATTAAAGTAGGAAAATGTGTTGCAAGAAAGCAGCAGGCATATCAGCAAGAGTGGAGCTGACTGCCAGGAGACAAAAGGCTTGCTGGGAATTTTATAGGATAGTTCTTGGGCTGCAGAGTGCTGCATGCTGTACTGATAATGCCAAGGTTGCAGTAAGCTAATTTGCATTTTTCTATCAGCTGAGGTGTTTGTGGCGAGCTCTGTGAGTTGTGCAGGAGGGATACATGTCTTGGACCATGAAGAAAGGCAGACTTGTAGCTTATCTGCCTTTTCTTTTTACTTTCCCCTGCTTCCGCCAGCCTGACTCCTTTTCCCTTGTTAGAACTCGACAGAAGGTAACTCTACCAGTTGATGACCTTAAAGGATCTTTTTAACCCCCCATCTCTGATATGCTACTTTGGGATTAGTGTTAGGACATGCTCCTTTTCCATATGTCACTTGTTTTCCTCTATGTGAAAAGTCCAGAATGGGTAATTCTATAGAAACAAAGTGGATTAGTGGTGGCCTGTGGCTGAGGAGGCCAGGGATGGAGTGGGTTGGGGAGAAATGGACAGTGACTGGTAATGAGTATAAGGTTTCTTTATATTTATTTTTGTTTTTCCACCTTTCTCAACTTTTAGTTTCAGGGATACATGTGCATATTTGCTACATCAGTAAATTGCATGTCACTGCACTATGCTGTACACATGATTTTATCACCCAGATTGTAAGCATAGAACTCAATAGGCAGTTTTCTGACCCTCACCCTTCTCCCACCCTTCACCCTGAAGTAGGCCCCTATGTGTTTTGGTCCACCCTTTGTGCCCCTGTGTACTCATTGTTTTGCTTTCATTTATAAGTTAGAACATGTGGTGTTTGGTTTTCTGTTCCTGGATTAACTCATTAGAAAGTGACCTCTGACTGCATCCGTGTTGCTGCAAAGGATTTCACTCTTTTTATGGCTGCATAGTTTTCCACAGTGTATATGTACCACATTTCCTTTATCCAGTCCACTGTTGATGGACACCCAAGTTGATTTCATGTCTTTGCTATTGTGAAAAGTGATGTGATGAACATACATGTGCATGTGTCTTTTTGGTAGACAAATTTATATTCCTTTGGGTATATACCCAGTAATGAGATTGCTGGGTTAAATGGTAGCTGAATTTTATTTTATTTTTTTGAGACGGAGTTTCGCTCTTGTTACCCAGGCTGGAGTGCAATGGCGCCATCTCTGCTCACCGCAACCTCCGCCTCCTGGGTTCAGGCAATTCTCCTGCCTCAGCCTCCTGAGTAGCTGGGATTACAGGCACGCGCCACCATGCCCAGCTAATTTTTTGTATTTTTAGTAGAGATGGGGTTTCACCATGTTGACCAGGATGGTCTCGATCTCTTGACCTTGTGATCCACCCGCCTCGGCCTCCCAAAGTGCTGGGATTACAGGCATGAGCCACCGCGCCCGGCCGAATTTTATACTTTAAGAGTTAATTTTATGTTATATGAATTATAAGCCAACAAAAAAACTGAAAACTCTCTACTAACTTTACCTTAAACTGTGAAATATTCTGATCTTCTAACCCTACCTGTAAGGAATATGGCTGTACTTTGGTCAAGGAATAGGCTGAGGCGGATATCTGGGCCAGAGTGTCTTAGTGAGTTTAGAGCGCAGACGTCTGACTCCACTTGTTATCATAGCCATGTAGCCATAACATGGGAAGGCCATCCCTTGGCCCCTAAGCCACTGCTGTCTGTAAAAGATATAATTACTCTGCTGATGCTATACAGGGGCTCTCATGCCCAACGAGATGAACAGTTAAGCTGCTGACCCTTGAAGGCAAGGGAGATCTGGCCGTATAGCAGTGTGTGGGAGTTGCTGGACTAAGCAGCTGAGACAGGGAACACAGTGTGAGAAAGCTATTGATGAGAGCTGCTGCTGAATAAATTCATTTTTCACCCGCCTGTGGTTCCCCTAGTGTTCTTTCTGCTTATTCACCGACTCCCTTCGGACCTTAGGATAGGCTGGAACCTGACCCTGAATGTGACATTTGGTGTAGTTGTGAACCTGACAATTGGTGACGTCAGCAGGATGAGGTGAGTGGGCCTTCAGCCCTTGAGCCTCCTGGGTTGGCTCCTGTGTGGCCTCAGCATGGGCTGTGGTACCTAGTGGCAGTGGTGCTACTTGGATGGGCCTCAGTGGAAATGTGGGAGGCAGTGGACGGGTCTCCCATGAGGGTGGATAAGGGACTGAAGCATCTGGAAGCTCACAGCCCCAAGAAGGAATGCACCTTTGCTAGCAGTGTTGGATGGGCATTTCTGACTGCACTATGTGAAGTGCAAGCTCAGTCCCTGCAGGACACAGCACAGGTAAGGGATCTTCAGGCACAACCTGAGCACCTGAGGGCCCAAATACACAAGCCTGGAGCAAAACCAGGGGGTGAAGGACCTCCAGGTGCAAACAGGGTGCTTACAGGCCCAGATAAACAGCCTGGAACAGGAGTTAGGAATAGCTGTCGGTGCTACCTGAGCCTGTCCTCCTGGCTGGACACTCCCATATGGTCTGATGCTGAGGAAAAGGAGGCTCCCCCACTGTGGGCTCACCCTGTGATCCATCAGAAGGTAGGACATGAGCAGCTGATAGGACCCCAGGGGAGAGCCCAAGGACCTTCCATAGTGGTGGAACACACCTCTTATAATGCTTATATCCTCACTGAGTTGCAGGAATTAGATAAACAGTGCTGACAGCACCCAGGAGAGCTGAAAGCATTTCTTGCTCCGCCTCTGAGATGGAGAAGCTGGCTTCTACCAAACTCACCCCTCCCTTCATCAGTGGCTGCAGGTGTACCAACAGCTGGCACAAGGGCAAGGTGACCACACATTAGTCGAGTGGCTAATGGCACCCATACGAACTGTTTGGAATGATGCCAGAGAGATACCAGAAACCATGAGTAAATGGCAGTCATATACTGATTTGGTGCAGATACTCCAGGAGATGGGTTTGTGGCAGGCTGTGTTTCATCTGAATACCTAGAGGCCAGATA
The DNA here is from genome assembly GCF_009761245.1 of Sapajus apella. Taxonomy (NCBI): domain Eukaryota; kingdom Metazoa; phylum Chordata; class Mammalia; order Primates; family Cebidae; genus Sapajus; species Sapajus apella. The sequence goes on along the minus strand of NW_022437084.1, from coordinate 595,678 downwards.
AATGCTTTATCTCCCACATGAGGGATCTTGTGCTGGGCTCAGCCCCCGAACACTTTTGGCTCTCTAGCTGCTATTCTCCCCGATATGTGGGGTGCCGCATACATGAAGTGACTACTGCTACGGCAGCCCTCAGGGAGGCAGAAGGCCATCGGCAGTACTGGGGAATCCATGCCATAAAAACGGAGAAGGTGCCCCCCCTGCAGATAACCACCCCATGAGATAAAAAGGGGCCCCAGCAGATGACTTGTATGCAAATGTGGATTGCTTTAATTACAGCTGGGGTTGCTCAAGAGGAAATTGGCTGGCAACGCAATGGAATGCTGTTGGCCCTGTGGAGGCAAAAGTCCCTCCCAGGTTTGAAATAACCCTGTTGACTCTCCAGCCACCCTTGGTGTTGTTTCTCTCCTCTTTCTTCAATTCTTACAGTACCAGTACATAGCCTCTCCTGCCAGGCTTGCTGGGGCCACATACTGTGCTTATTATCCCAAAAAGAGGGGGGAAAATGCTCTGGGGTGTTGTTCACCCAACATTTTAGTTGCCAGGCTCTGTGGGGGCAGTTGTCCCTGGAGCAGCAATTCCAGAAAATGCCCAAGTAAGAGCAAGACAATGCTGTTGAACCTAATCCTACCTGGACACTACAGTTCAAGGACTATTTGCAAACAGGTGGAGACATGGAACCTTTCTTGTTTGATTAGGGAACTGGCCAAGGTGCCCACCTTGAGGGGGAACTGGATGACCGGAAGCCATATGTGGAGCTAGCAATCCACTGGTCCACCACTAATAAACAGCAGGTCCTAGGGCTGGTAGATACTAGTGCAGACTGCAGTCTTGTTTATGGGAGTCCAGATGAATTTCCAGGCAAAGCTGCATTTACTGATGGCCAGTCAGTGCAAGTGAAACCTGATATCTTTATATCTTGGCATTGGCCACTTGGCTCTTTGCCTATACAGTGTCTCTCTCAAACCTGCATATATTCTGGGAGTGGACATCTTACATGGCCATTTACATGCCATGGCTGGAAAATTCAGACTTTGAGTTCATGTAGTAAAGCTGGTACTGCATGGACATACAGTCACTAGCCCCAAGTTCTGCCACAGCCCCGACAGTTACTGCCACTCATCAATACCATATGCCAGGTGGGGGGGCATATGGAGATAACTGAGACTATTAAGAAGTTAAAGGAGGTGCAGATAGTGCATGCATGGCACCTATAGCCCCTACAATTCTCCAGTGTGGCCAGTGAGAAAGCCTGATGGGACTTGGCAGATGACAGTGGATTATTGGGAACTGAATAAAGTAACACCCACAGGCACAGTTGGTGGGACATTATATTTTCCGGCCACTCGCAAGTACAATTTAGCCATCATTCACCTATAGTAAGAATGTGTAGCCATGATGATACAACAATCCTGTGTCTCAGTTAACTTAAATAATCTACACATGCACACATTCGTTTGATCAGTGATCCACATTTGCTAATGTGTGTGATAGCAGAAGACAGACACACACTCATGTCTGCAAATGTATAAACAGGAAGTGTTTCTGTGGAGATAACCCATTGATAATCATCATGGAATATGATGAAGTGCCTCAGGGAATTAAGTATAAAATGTCTTCTTCATAGATCAGTGATTGAATAAAGCAAGTTTAGTGGACACTATGCCCAATATGAAACTATGTATGTGACTCTTGATCCAATAACAGAATATGCTAGTCGGGCAAGTGTGTGTGTGTGTGTGTGTGTGTGTGTGTGTGTGTGTGTAGTGTAATTTTAGATATATTTTAAAATTGCATTAGAAGAGGATATGCCTAAAAGACTTTATGTTTTAACATCATACTGTTAAATTTGTTCTTATGTATAATAGTTTTGTATTCATAACATAACAAATTACCACGAATTTAGAAGATCAACACACACCCATTTGTTTTCTCATGGTTCTTAGATCAGAAGTCTGGTGGGCTTGGTTAAGTCCTGTGTTTGTGCTGTCTCAACTGGCCTGTCCTGGCCTGACCTCTGTTGAGATTCTGGCCAAGAATTCACCTCTAGAATCATTTAAATGTTGGCAGATTCATTTCCTTTACGTGGCTTCCTTGGGTTCCCTATCCCATCTTTAAAGCCGGCAATAGTATGTCAAATTCATGTTTCAAATCTCTGACTTCTACTCTTTCTGTATCTTTTGGATTCCTCCTGTTATGAAATGCTCAGATAATGCAGGATCATCTCCTGATTCTAAAGTCACCTGATTAGTGAGCTTAATTACAATGACAAGGTCCCTTTTGCCATGTAACATAACCATGGAAGTAACTCTGAGTTGGAGCTCTGTGTATGTTATGAGACCAGTGAACAATAAAAAAAGTATTTAAAAAATTGTCAATATGCCTACAAAACGATTACCATAGGTTGTCCCTTGTGATAGTTTCTTTTATGGAAGAATCAAGGGAGAAAATGTCCTTAAAATGTCCAATTGTGTTATAGGAATTGATTCATGTGATTATGGAGGCCAAGTCATCCCCAAATATGCCATTTCCAACCTAAAGAACCAAGGAAGCCAGTGGTGGCATAGTTCAGCACAAGTCTGAAGGCCTGACAACCTGGGATGAGGGGCAGGGGTGGAGGGGAACATTTGTGCAAGTCCCAGAGTCTGAAGGCTGAACCTGGAGTTCTGTGATGTCCAAAGGCAGGAGAACATGGGTGTCCCAGATCCAGGAAAGACAGTGAACAAATTTATCTTTTGTCTGCCTTTTTTTTCTATCTGGTCCCTCAACCTACTTGATGGTGTCCATCAACATTGTATGTGGATGGATCTTCCTTACTCAGTCTACTGATTCAAATGTCAGTCTCTTTTAGAAACACCCTCACAGACATGCTCAGAAATAATGCTTTACTGGCTGTTTGGGTATATGTTAACTCAGTCAAGTTGACACATAAAATTAACCATCACCCTACCCATGCTTATCATCTCCCTTATCCTCTATCTCCTTCACCAATATTCTGTCTGCCTTGGCCCATTATCATTATCTAAGGCCTGCCGACTTCATCTGTATTCCCTTTCCCTCATATCTAACTTTCATTCCATCCCCAGAACTGGCCCTTTACCCACTTTTGGCCATTAACTGCATATGATCCCCTTTCTTCCTAAAACACTTTGCATTCTTTTATTCACCCAGACTTGAATACTGCCACACCCTTACTCTTTGTAATCTTAAACCTGGGATTACACTTTGTAACTCCTAAGCAACATTTAACACTCTTTTGTCTTTTATCTGTCTGCCTTCTCCTTTCCCCTGCACTCTCTATACCGCACCCTTCAGGCTCTCTGAACCATCATCTTATACTATGCCTCCTTTCCCCTGTGCCTTCTTCTTATTCCCATCTATCACAGGGCCCTACACTATCACTCCCTTAAACATTCCAGTGTTAAACAATTGCCACTGATTGTTTTTGACAAATGCCTTATAGGTGGGAGTGTTCACACAGATCAACCCCTGAGTGAGGTCAAATAGAGAAAAACTATGAGAATAGAGCTATTCAGCAAGCTGCTAGATGGGTTAACTAATAAAAGTTCTTTGGGAATGCCAACTTTGATCTGTGCCAGAGCAATTTCTACCCCTCCAGTGGCTGCTAGGATGCAGATTTTCACTGTTAACTGTAGTTGCAAAAGGGTTGCTTTTCAAGGCTACCTAGGATCTGAGGAGATGGAGAGGGGATTAGGACAAGTTAAAATGCCCCAAGATTCACTTGTAACTGGGGAACTGGACTTAATTGGCTACTTTAGAAGGGAAACTAATTGACCTCTATTGCAGGGCCTAAAAACTAGATCAACTCAGTACAAAAATTATATTTTGCCCAACACTGTCCAATCTAGTAGATTCATACCCTGAAGCGTCAACTCAATTTCTCTCTTCTTCTCTGGGCCCTATTTTTATTTCCTCATTCTCTTGTCATGTTAAAGATTCTATTTGGAATAATTATATTTCCCATGTAACTCCAGTATCTCCTGGGAGAAGTGTTATCTATTGAAGATCTTGACTTTTACTACACCACTTCCCTACCCTTGAAATTCTGTCATTTCCCTAGGAATTTGTGCTAATTCCAAAGAGTTTACCTTATCAGGATCTCCTGTGTTCTCAACTCAGCCTTTTCCATAAAATTAGACTTTGCCTTATTTAAGCACAGACATAAAACTCAAGCCCCCTCAAATTTTTTCAGAGAATCCACTTTCACAGAAAAACCTCACTAATCCCAGTGGCCCTTTTCAAAGATACTGTATGAGTGACAGACAGGGGCAGAGATACCAAAGCATTGTAGCGCAAAAAGTTAATACCTTCTCATAATAATTGTTTTTTTCCCAGAGCCCCTCCAGGATGCCCTGCCTTAAGGCCTCGTGTGTCTTCCTCTCCCACCTATGCAGTGCTCCACCGACTGCTCTTGTTCTGATCTCTCCATGTCCCTACCTGCCCCAACAACTTACATGCTTCTCCATTTGAATACAGATCTTTTAACTCTCTTAAGTATACATCCTAATGTGAGCACCTAAATATATTGTGATTTAGAGAATAATAAATACAACTTAGGATAGCTAGAAATCTCCCTGCTTTAAGTCCCAACTACAGCTACTTTTTTTTTTTTTTTTTAAATTTCTTTTAGCCTCAATACGTAGCCACATATGCCCAGGCTACTTTCAGAAACTGCGAAAGTCTGAGATTAGCAGACACCTTTGTTATAGATCCTGGCGGAAGATACAACATTCCTAGATGAAGAACAAAGGACATTATTACTCATGGCACAGCAGGCAGTGTGAACATGCGGATTGTGAATGTTTCCCTTCTCATCAGGCCCAGTGGTGAAGAGAGGCCTGGGCAGATGCTACACATGCAGTGACTCTGCATCATTCATGAGTAACTCTGAGCATAGGAAAACCCGATCTTATAAAGAACTGTAAGCCAAACTTCATACCTGTTGCTCCAGAGGGAGACATCATCTGTACTTCCCAGTACAGGAAGCAAGTCTATTTGCAGTTCCAGAGGGTGACACTATTCCTGTCTTCTGAGCTGCTCCTGCTTTTGCCCATAAGACTTGCACATATGTTGGAAACCTATGGGGAATTACCTTACGAGAGTATTCATCACACAGTTCCTCACTGTATATGCTTTTGACAATATTTCCCATGAATATAGCACTCATTAAACGGATTTTGAAGGGCTGGAACCAAATCCATTTAATTTACTTCAACAACATTTATTTCACATTACTGTCAGTAGTCTACTATGCATCCAGATGAGGATAACCTGATTTATTCACCTCTGCTATGCCCATGTAGGTCTCAGTTTCTTCAATCAGGTGAAGACACCCCAATACCCATTGGGGTCTACCTTAGAAAGACATGGCTCCTCCATAAGTTTCTGTACTGACATTTTGATAGTAATAAGTGACTAAACGGAAAAACTTATGATAACATTAAGGGATTTTGTATTTCTTTTTCTTCTTTTTTTTAGAAACAAGGTCTTGCTATATTGCATAGGCTAAAGTGCAATGGTTATTCACTGGAATGATTATTTGCCGTACAGCCCTGAACTCCCGGGCTAAGGAATCCTCCTGCCTCACACTCCCGAGGAGCTGGAATTAGGGATTTTGTATTCCTTACCAAACAAGGCAGAGTGTGGAGGTAGTGGAATCACGGCTCATGAGAACAAAGGGACTGACAGTTGGAAAACATACAGAAATGAGGGCAGCAGAATTCACCAGCCACCAACTGGGATTATCAACTAGAGCAATACAAGCATAAATAATGGAGGAGAGGGTGTGAAAACACACAAAGGTGGTCACCAGGACAAGGATGCTCTGGGTGGCTCTAGACTCAGGGGAGGCTCTGGAGGAAACATGAGTCCTGTGAATGTGCTGGACCCGCTTCTTGTGCCTGTACAGGACGCAAATAATGGAGCCACTGGACAAGACTGTGAGCACAGAAAATAAAACTTCAGGGCATACAGATAATGCTACATACAGTGAATCTGTAACTATGTCTTGACCTTGAGTAGAACAGTATTCAAAATCTCTTCTCTTTGTGATGTTTTTGTTGCTATATGTGACAACTGCATACACAGGAAAAATGAAATTTATCACCAGGTATAGGATCCAGCAGAAGGGAATGGAATGGCTAATGTACTTTGTGACTTTTACTTTAAAATATTTCCACCTGGAGTTAATGGGGCTGATCATGATGGCCTGGAAGACACTCAGGAGGCAGCTGGTTCCAATGGACACTCCCCTGCCCACTCTCTCAACATACAGAATAAATTTGCATTCAAAATCACTGAAGAAATGTTTCAGTCCAAAAGCTGTCATTGCCTGGGGAAGTCCTTTAGAGAGAATGAACAGGGAGTTTGCCATAGTCAGGTGCTTGAGAATCACATCTGTCAACCTCAATCTGCATCCAGTGTGGGAAAGGAAGAGATAATGGTAAAGAAGAGAGAAATTTCCCAGGATTCCAACTGTAGACTGGGCTAAGAAGATTATTCCAATTGCCACATGCCTGGAGGATATTCTGTCATTCAGCAAATTTTGCTTTAAATTATTACAACAATCATTCCTATGAGCAAATAGCATCCTTAAAGGTTGTTTTTTTTTTTGACGTCAAGAGTAGCTTTCATTGTGTGCACCTGTGGGATTGCAAAAGGCATCAAGAGGCACAAATAGAGATGGAGGGAATTGCCAGGATATCTCATGGGAGTCAGCACTAAGGAGGAGGTGGTGTTAACCTGGGTGAGACATGGAGAAGTGACAACAAATGGAAACAAAAATTAATTCAGCATTTTCAGAATAAGCTGATTTTGCTAGTCATATGGGTAAAAAGAGACAACCTCAATTACTACCCAAACCATACAACAAATCAGTTCTAAAGCATCACTGACCTAAATTTTAGAAAGAAGTAATGCAGTTTTTTTTAGCATAACAAGAATATTGCTGCAGCTTGATAATAAGATACTGTTCCTTAAACGGCACAAAACATACTAACTATATAGCTGAAATGAAAAATTAGATCATATTTAAGAGCTGGCTCTCATCAAAAGACACACACATACATGCAGACACACAGACACACACAGACGGATAGAGAGGGATAACTGTAGAGCAAAGGACATTTAAAGATCACATAAAATATCCCAACAGAAACTTGAAAAAGTAGATCTTATTCAATGAATCAAAAATATGGGAATAATGTTTAATGTCCTTAGTAAACATGAAAATTCAAATAACATCACTACATGGTATTATTGTATACCAACCAGAAATCTAAAATAAAAGTGACAGTAAATACTAAGTTTTCTCAAGGATGTGGGTAAACCAGGAATTGCATACACTGCTGATCGGTGTTAAAACTGGAACATTCTGGAAAACTGGTGCTATTTACTTAAGCTAGACATATATGAGCCTATATACCAACAATTCCACTCTTATGAATCTATCGCAACAAAATTTCTATGTGTATCACCAAAAGACAAATTTCATAATTTATATAGCGGCACTAGTCATAATGGCCTCAAACTGAAAACCACCCACATATCCATTAGCATTAGAATGACTTCATTAATTGTTTGATGGTCACACAATGGAATCCAATACAGCAATGCTAACAAATGCCAAGAATATATTCACAAAAATCATATGGAATAGAAAAAGGGCAAATATAAAATAGTTCTTGCTGTATGTTTTCATTTATATAATGTACAAAACAGGCAAACCTCATCTAATGTCTCAAATATTAGAATAGATGTAAACCTCT
>NW_022437084.1:578302-587794 GCF_009761245.1 Sapajus apella | reverse complement strand
GAGACGGGGTTTCACCATGTTGACCAGGATGGTCTCGATCTCTTGACCTCGTGATCCACCCGCCTCGGCCTCCCAAAGTGCTGGGATTACAGGCGTGAGCCACCGCGCCCGGCGTGTATGTTTCTTTAACCAAATACACATAATCACACTTGAAAAGTTGGAAAAAGTACCTGGGGAAAAGGTTATTTCTGTGAATGTGTTTGACCTTTTGCTTGTGTTAAGACAAGCAAAAGTTTATATAGTCACAGGCCCAAGTCATGAGTCCAAACAAGAAATACCAGGTGAAAAGAACAACAGTGCATAGCATGAGTTACATTTGTGTCATGAAGTTCAGCAGAACAGTATCCTAATTTTTTTCTTTGTGATGTTTTCTTTCTGCTTTGACAACCTTATAGATATGAGACAAATGATATGTACCAGCACTGCAGAATCCAGCAGATGAAATGGAAAAACTCAGTGTATGTGAGGGTTTTCATTCTAGATTCTACCCTCCTGGGGTTCTTGGGACTTATTGAGATGGCTAGAGACACTCAAGGAAAGTGATGATAGTGGACATAACCTGCCATCTCTGTCAGGTTAGAAACATTTATCCAAAACATTAAGGAAATGCTTCAGCCTAAAAGCTTCCATGGTCATGGGAACACTTTTAAAGAGAATGACCATGAAGTGACTATAATTGGGTGCATGAGAGTCAAATTTATGGGCCTCAACCTGCATTCAGTGCAGGGAAGGAAAAGATAGTGGTAAAGAAGCAAGAAGATGCCCAGGATTCTACCTCTAGTCTGAGATATGTGGATCTTTCCTATTGCCAAATATCTGGAGGTCCTTCTGCCGGTTCCCACTGACTGATACTGTCAGAGCCAGAGGATCCTGTATGGGGACATGCAATGTGGGCTACATTTTAATCGAAATCCAATATTCTGAGAAAAATGTGCTAATTTTTTTATTTTATTAAGAGGCTTCCCAGATTTGAATGTTATTACTAATTTCAGGCTAAATGCTTATGTATCACTAATACCTAGGTTATATACAAGTATTAGTAATGATGTGAGATTTTGGAAGATATTAACACACAAGAAATTAACGTAAGTAGAATCTGGGGAATAGGAAATCTTGTACAATATATAAATTCAGGCAACAGAAACATGCATTATGATCTTAGTATTGATGTTAGAATATTACTAAACCTCAGGAAATAACAAAGATATATTTGACCCTGAGAACTGTTGTCCAAAAGCCATAACAATAAGAACATTACTTTCTGTTAAATGTGTTCCCACTTCAAGAGGAAATGCAGTGTCGCCATAATCATCAGACCACAGGTTTTTCAGTAAAGACACAAGTACTATCTCTATTAACTGGGTCATAAACCTAGATTTACATAAAAATATACATTTTTGGCCGGGCATGGTGACTCACGCCTGTAATCCCAGCTCTTTGGGAGGCTGAGGTGGGTGGATCACGAGGTCAAGAGATCGAGATCATCCTGGCCAACATGGTGAAATCCTGTCTCTACTAAAAATACCAAAATTAGCTGGGCATGGTGGCACGTGCCTCTGGTCCCAGCTACTCGGGAGGCTGACGTGGAAGAATCGCTTGAACCCAGGAGATGGAGGTTGCAGTGAGCCAAGATTGAGCCACTGCACTCCAGCCTGGTGACAGAGCAAGGCTCTGTTTCAAAAAAAAACAAAAAACAAAAAACAAAAAAACATTTTAATACCAGAACAAATTCAGATTATGATTTCTGCACAAGATTCAGTAATTCTTCTAGTTCCATTTTAATCTTTATTATAAGCATATAGGTTTATAAACATACCTACAATAACAATACTGGAAATTTAGTGTTTGATTTGTTGTGAGAATATGAACAGTGGAACTATTTTATTACTACAATCCTTCAGCATGTTAAAAATCAGATGTCAGATTTTATGTTCACTTGAATTATTGACCAAGAATCATCCTCAGTGAGGGTTTTATTGAAAAGTAGCCAACAGGGATTGGCAAAGATATAGTACCTTTTTTTTTTTTTTTAAACTAACTCAGTATATAGATGAAGAATTATTTCTCTCCTTGATTAGCTGTGCCGCTGAATGTGTTTCTACCCTAGAAGAATCCCTTTCCAGACACAAAAATACTTCTTTTCCTTACAGGCTTTGCTTCTCAGACTAAGATGGAAAATACTCACTGGACTCCAGGGTGATGAGCTCAGTCATGACAGCCGGTACATGAGGGAGAGGGGCAGCCAGAGCGTCAGATAAAGGTTAGTGATTCTGTGACCTCACCTCCCCTCAGAACTGCAATTATCATTTCACCTAGAGTGGCCATGACAGCGCAGGCTTGGGGAGCTGAGAACATCTCTGAAATCCCTTTTCCCAGTTGCTAATTACCAGTGTCAATTAAAAGTTTCTTGCGAGTATCTTCAGTGAGACCACTGAAGTGTTTGGGAGAGGCTCTTACTTTTTCATGATCCCTAAAGGCAAACACACAGAGTTTTATATGGAAGGAGCAGAAAATATTGACCTCTGATCCATGAGGGACTTTCAGAGACGCCTGTGTGTCCCAGTGAATTCTGGGCCTCCCTAGTTCTTCTCCCCCAAAATCAAAATAATTCTTTTTTTTTTTCCTTTGAGTTTCTTTCTTTCTTTCTTTTCTTTCTTTTTTTTTTGATATTTTATTGCACTTTAGGTTCCAGGGTATATGTGAAGAACATGCAGGATTGTTGCATAGGTACATAAATGGCAATGTGTACCTCCATCCCATCACCTATATCTGGCATTTCTCCCAGTGTTATCCCTCCCCAACTCCCTACCCCACACTGTCCCTCTCCTTGTTCCCCACAACAGACCCCAGTGTGTGTGTGTGTGTGATGTTCCCCTCCCTGTGTCCATGTGTTCTCATTGTTCAACCCTCGCCTATGAGTGAGAACATGCGGTGTTTGATTTTCTGTTCTTGCATCAGTTTGCTGAGAATGATGGTTTTCAGGTTCATCCGTGTCCCTACAAAGGACAGGAACTCATCCTTTTTTATGGCTGCGTAGTATTCCGTGGTGTATATGTGCCACATTTTACCTGTCCATTCTATCATCGATGGGCATTTGGGTTGGTTTCGGGTCTTTGCTGTTGTAAACAGTGCCGCAGTGAACATACATGCACAAGTGTCTTTATAATACAACGATATATACTCCTTTGGATATATACCCAGTAATGGGATTGCTGGGTCAAACCGAATTTCTGTTTCTAGGTCCTTGAGGAATCGCAACACTGTCTTACACAATGGTTGAACTAATTTACACTCCCACCAACAGTGTAAAAGTGTTCCTATTTCTCCGCATCCTCTCCAGCATCTGTTGTCTCCAGATATTTTAATGATCGCCATTCTAACTGGCGTGAGATGGTATCTCAATGTGGTTTTGATTTGCATTTCTCTAATGACCAGTAATGATAAGCATTTTTTCATATGTTTGTTGGCCTGATATATATCTTCTTTTGCAAAGAGTCTGTTCATATCCTTTGCCCACTTTTGAATGGGTATGTTTGTTTTTTTCTTGTAAATCTGTTATAGTTCTTTGCAGATTTTGGATATTAGCCCTTTGTCAGATGGGTAGATTGCAAAAATTTTTGCCCATTCTGTTGGTTGCTGGTTCACTCTAATGATTTTTACCGTTGCTGTGCAGAAACTCTGGAGTTTAATCAGATCCCATTTGTCTATTTTGGCTTTTGTTGCCAATGCTTTTGGTGTTTGTTGCTAATGCTCTTGGTGTTCAAAATAATTCTTAATCTGCAGACCCCTAAGCTGTACCATTCTAAAGTATTCTAAGATCAACAGAATCAAAGTTCCTGAGAAGGATGTCTAGTGGTACAAGTAAGACTATGGTGTTAATAATTCACATTAGGAATCTTTGGACTCATTTGTACAATTACATGAAAATTAATTGGCTGATGATATGGAAATATTCTACGAAGATATACTTTACCAATATTGGCCCCAGAAGTGATAGGAAGTCTAAACAGAACACTAACCCTAGAAGAAAGAGATGTTTATAACTTCTTTTACAAATGAAAGGACCATCATTACAAGGTTTAACTAGCAGATTCCTCTTTTTTTTTTTTTTTTTTTTTTTTGTTGAGACAAAGTCTCACATTGTCACCCAGGCTGAAGTGCAGTGGCACAATCTCAGCTCACTGCAACCTCCGCTTTCTGGGTTCAGGCGATTCTCCTGCCTCAGCCTCCTGAGTAGCTGGGATTACAGGTGCCTGCCACCACACCTGGCTAATTTTTAGTAGAGATGGGGTTTCACTACGTTGGCCAGGCTGTTCTCAAACTCCTGACCTCATGATCCACCAGCTCAGCCTCCCAAAGTGCTAGGATTACAGGTGTGAACCACCGCACCTGGACTTAGATTCTATTTTTTTTTTAACTGTCACATAAGCCAGTACTACCTTGTCAATTCAGCAGCATTGAATGGTTACTAGAATAATTTCAAATATTTCTCCCAAGAAAAATAAGGACCACCAACTCATTATGTAATTAACGAAGAAATGTAAAATTTAATGATAAAAATCAATTCCTTGGATTTTGCAACAGACAAACCCACACTTTAAGTCCACCGTTCATTCCTCATGTGAGGGTTTTTAAGCCACCTGAAAAGTTGGAACACAATTTTCACAAGATGCCTGCTACTTCTGATACTGTCTGCAAGTTTGGAGGTCCCCAAATCCACTCTCACTTTCACTAATTTTATAGAAGAACACAGAAAATTATCTGAGAGCATTTGTACTCTATATTACTGTTTATTTTTATTTTATTTATTTTTTTTGGAGACGGAGTCTTACAGTGGTGCAATCTTGGCTCACTACAACCTCCGCCTCCTGGGGTCAAGCGATTCTTCTGCCTGATCCTCGCAAGTAGCTGGGACTACAGGCGCGTCCCACCACGCCCGGCTGATTTTTGTATTTTTAGTAGAGATGGGGTTTCACCATGTTGGCCAGGATGGTCTCGATATCTTGACCTCGTGATCCACCCACCTGGACTTCCCAAAGTGCTGGGCTTACAGGCGTGAGGCACCGCGCCCAGTGCGCCCAGCCTGTATTACAGTTTATTGCCTGGAAAGGATACAGATTAAAAACAGCCAAGGGGAGAAGTTTATAGAGCAGAGTCCAGGAAAAGTAGCAAGGGCCGAGCTTCCAATTGTCCTGTTTCTGTGATACCAAGATGTGTTACTTTGGAAGGTTGTTTCAGTGGGAATTGTAGCCTTGTAGTGTAGTTTGAATTCAGGTAATGTGAGGCCTCCTGCCTTGATCATTTTGCTTAGAATTACCTTGGCTATTAGGGCTTTTTAGTTTTGTTTCTTATGACCTTTAAAATAGTTTTGTCTAGTTCTGTGAAGAATATCATTGGTAGTTTGATAGAAATAGCATTGAATCTGTAAATTGCTTCAGGCAGTTTGGCCATTTTTACAATATTGATTTTTCCTATCCATGAGAGTGGAATGCTTTTGTATTTGTTTGAGTCATCTCTAATTCCTTTGAGCAATGTTTTGTAATTCTCATTGTAGAGATGTTTCACTTCCTTGGTTAGCTGTATTTCTAGGTATTTTATTCTATTTGTGGCAATTGTGAATGGGATTACCATTCTGATTTGGTGCTCAGTTTGGCTATATTTGGAGTATAGGAATGCTAGTAATGTTTATACATTGGTTTTGTACCATGAAAATGTACTCAAGTTGTTTTATCAGCTCCAGGAGCTTTTGGGCGGAGACTATGAGGTTTTCTAGGTACACAACTATGTTGTCTGCAAACAAGAATAGTTTGACTTTCTCTCTTTCAATTTAGACATGCTTTATTTCTTTCTTTTACCCGATTGCTGTGGCCAGAACCTCTAATACTATGTTGAATAGGAGTGGTGAGACAGGGCATCCTTATCTTGTGCTGGTTTTTAAGGGGGATGCTTCCAGCTTTTGCCCACTCAGCATGTATGATGTTGGCTATGGGTTTGTCATAGATGGCTCTTATTATTTTGAGATATCTTCTTTCAGTACCTAGTTTACTAAGAGGTTGTAACATGAAGGGTGTTGAATTTTATCAAAAGCCTTTTCTGCATCTATTGAGATAATCATGTGGTTTTTGTCTTTAGTTCTGCTCATGTGATGAATCACATTTATTGATTTGCATCTGCTGAACCAACCTAGTATCCCAGGGATTAAGCCTGCTTTATTCTGGTGGATTAGCTTTTTCCTCTTTGTTTTAGCCAGTGTCTCACTCTATCACCCAGGCTGGAGTGCAGTGGTGTGATCTTGGTTCACGGCAGTCTCTGCCTGTGGGTGCAAATGAGTCTCATGCCTCAGCCTCCATAGAAGCTGGCATTACAGGTGTGTCCCACCACACCCAGCTAATTTTTTTATTTTTAGTAGAGACTGGGTTTAATCATGTTGGCCAGGCTGGTCTCAAACTCCTGACCTTAAGTGATCCTCCCTCCTCAGTCTCCTAAAATCTTGGGATTATAGGCATGAGCCACCATGCCCGGCCTGCATTAGCTTCTTGATGTGCTGCTGGATTTGGCTTGCAAGTATTTTGTTGAGGATTTTAAACCAATGTTCACCAAGGATATTGGCTTGAATTTTTCTCTCTTTGTTGTGTAACTGTCAAGTTTTTGTATCAAGATGATGCTGGTCTCATAAAATGAGTTAAGGAGGAGTCCTTTCTTCTCAGTTTTTTCTGAATAGGAAGTTCTTTTCTGAATAGGAAGTTTCCAGCTCTTCTTTGTACATCTGGTAGAATTCAGCTGTGAATGTCTGGTCCTGGGCTTTTTTTGGTTGGTAGGCTATTTATTACTGATGCAATTTTGCAGCTCATTATTGAAATTTAATCTTTTAAAGGACTCTACTAGCAAACCAATTTCACCATTTGCCCAAAAGGGAGATACTATCTTTATTTCCATAAAGAGAAATTATTAGTCTGCTTGGAGAATTAATTTCTTTTTGGTTCAGTCTTGGGAAGGTTACATGTCTGGGAATTTATCTGTTTCTTCTAGATTTTCTAGTTGTGTGCATAGAGGTGTTGACAGTAGAAGCAAATGGTCATTTATATTTCTGTTTGGTCCATGGCAACATCCCTTTTGTCACTTCTAATTGTGTTTATTTGGGTTTTCTCTCTTTTTTTCTTTATTAATCTAGTTAGAGGTCGATGTACCTTTTTAATTTTTTTCAAAAAAGCAACTCTTGGATTCATTGATCTTTTGAATAGTTTTTCGTGTGTCAATATCCTTCAGTTCACCTGTGGTTTTTTGTGTTTTTTTTTTTCTTGTCTTCTACTGTCTTTGAGGTTGGTTTGCTCTTGCTTCTTTAATTCTTTTAGTTGTGATGTTAGGTTGCTAATTTATCTTTCTAACTTAGTGATATAAGTGTTTAGTGTTATAATTTGTCCCAGCACTGCCTTATCTGTGCCCCAGGGATTCTAATATGTTGTGGTATATATATACCATGGAATACTATGCAGCCGTAAAAAGAATGGGATTATGTCCTTTGAAAAGACATGGATGGAGCTGGAGGCCATTATACTAACCAAACTAACACAGAAACAAATAACCAAATATCACGTGTTCTCACTTAGAAGTTGAAGCTAAATAATGAGAACACATGGACTCAAAGAAATAACAGACACAGTGCTTGAGGGTGGCGGGTGGGAGGATGAAGAGGATTAGAAAAAATGACTATTGGATACTAGACTTAGTACCTGGGTTATTAAATAATCTGTACAACAACCCCGATGACATGATTTTAACTCTATAACAAACCTGTGCATGTACCCCGAACCTAAAATAAAAGTTTAAAAGAAAAAAAAAAATTCCAGCATAATATTTTGATTTCTAAACACAAATCCGTATAAATGGAACCAGGACTTTTTGGAGAAATGGCTTACTCCACCCTAGGTAAGAGAGAGTATGGGGTTAATTTTGAATATATTGTTGATTCAAAAAGTAAAAAACCGCAATCATTTCCAGGTTGTGGGGAGGGAGGAAATTAGAAGTGACTGTCTAATGGGTACTAAGTTACTTTGTGGGATGACAAATAGGATAGTTATGCAATATTGTGAATGTACTAAGTATACTTAATTGTACTGTCTAAAATGGTGAATTTACATTGTGTGTATTTTAATTCAATAATACAAAAGAAATTTAAAAACTGGTCAGTTATAGCCCAGCTAGGAAACTTTCCAATGAACACATTTGGAATAACTTGAACAACAACAACAAAATTACAGAAATATTGCTTTCCCTGCAATATTGCAATATTTCATTGCAAGTGGAAAGGAATCTTTGAAACTTATGGGATAATAAAAATGTGAAGGGGTAAAAGGGAAATCTCATTTTTTACAGCGGATTGTCAACCAAAATCCTTATACATGATGGAACTTCAGTACATCTGTCCTACCATCATCATCTGATGATTGAGTCACACGAAAAAATCGTAAGTAGATTCTAAAACAATATGATCAAAAGTAAAATTCTTTAGGACACCTCAAAGTATTACTGCAGTGAGTACTTACTAATTACAAAGGGGAAATGCACTTCTAAAATGGGTAAATCTACATGTGGAATTATGCACAAGTACATGTATCAACATTATCAGTGATCCACATTCCATGATATGTGTGATGGAGTACATTGAACTCTTTAAATGTATGAACAGGTAGTGTTTCAGAAAAGATAATGATTTCTAGAATTTCAGGGAATGAAAATATCTCTTCATGGATAACTGAATGAAGAAATAAATTTAATGGGCCAGCAAGTCCAGTATCACATTTATGTAAACCCATTGAACGAAGACAAGACTATATGTATGGTGTGAATATATATTTAATTTGTGTGCAATTAGAGATGCAATATCAGATGTACACTAAAACTACACAAAAGGTGGATAAACACAAAAGTACAGAAAATGGTTACATTTGGAAATCAAGAGTATTGGTGTGCAATTAATTAATGTGAGTTTTACCTAACTTTGTTTAAGTATTTTATCATTAACAGTGAACACAATAGCTCCAGGTGAGTTCTGTGTTTTTTTATAGAGAATTACTGAAACTGAGGGTGGTTTGGGCAACTTTCAAACTGGCAGATGGTCTCAGAAAAAAAGTGGTGGTCCTACATAAACTGTGTTACCTCTTATTTTTCAGTTGGCCTAAAAACATGCACAAAAGGAGCAAATGTTGTACATAAATTGTAAATTTGTCTTTTGCAAAATCCAGATAACTTATTTTGACCGTTAAATTTTATATTTCTTTATTAATTTCATAACCAATGAGACATCCTCATTATTTTTAGCAAAAATAAGTGTAGAAAATTCTGGTAACCATTCAGTGCTGTTGAATTGAAGTAGGATTGGCTTATGTGATAGTTAAGATATGATGGACTCTGTCAGTTAAACCATTTGGTTCTAGCGTTTGTTTTTGTGAGAGAGTATTATGAATATCTCTCTTTTTTTTTTTTTTTTTTTTT
>NW_022437084.1:536260-578202 GCF_009761245.1 Sapajus apella | reverse complement strand
CACCGCAACCTCCGCCTCCTGGGTTCAGGCAATTCTCCTGCCTCAGCTTCCTGAGTAGCTGGGATTACAGGCACGCGCCACCATGCCCAGCTAATTTTTTGTAGTTTTAGTAGAGACGGGGTTTCACTGTGTTGACCAGGATGGTCTCGATCTCTTGACCTCGTGATCCACCCGCCTCGGCCTCCCAAAATGCTGGGATTACAGGCGTGAGCCACCGCGCCCGGCTCATCTCTCTTTCTTCTGGGGATAATTTTCTCTTTAGACTTTCTATCAACTGCTGGAGGTCAATATTGGTAAAGTATATTTTCCTAAATTATTTCTGTAGCATAGTTTCTACATTAATTGGAATTTAATATACAATTGAGTCCAGTGATTTCTAATGTCAATTACTGACATCATATTTTGCTTTGACTTTTACCTCATTAGAAATCCTTCTCGTTGTTCACCACCCACTTATGAGTGAGAACATGTGATGTTTGGTTTTCTGTTCTGTGTTAGTTTGCTGAGAATTATGGTTTCCAGATTTATCCATGTCCCAGCAAAGGATGTGAATTCAGCCTTTTTTATGGCTACATAGTATTTCATGGTGGATATATGCCACATTTTCTTTATCCAGTCTATCATTGATGGGCATTTGGGTTGGTTCCAAGTCTTTGTCGTTGTGAACAGTGCCACAATAAACATTACATGTGCGTGTGTCTTTATAATAGAATGATTTATAATCATTATATCCTTTGGGTATATACCCAGTAATGGGATTGCTAGGTCAAATGGTATTTCTATATTTCTACAACCACCATGGCATGTGTATACCTGTGTAACAAACCTGCACATGTACCCCAGAGCTTAAAGTATAATAATAATTAAAAAAGAGAAATTCTTCTCAGGAACCTTGTCTGATTCTGTTTATCTGCTGCATCCTTAAAAATATTGCAGTGTAGAAATCTGAAATTTAAGAATTAAGTTTAAAACAAATTAGGAATTAAGTTGACTTTGGTGTAGAGGAACTCAGATAAGACTGGAATCCAGTGAGACACATAAACCTCTCTGCAAGTCCCTCGTGGATTGGAGGTTAATATTTCAAGCGTCTTCCAGATGAGACCATGTGTGCCTTTAGGGATCATACAAAAGTTAGATCTTCTCTCAAACACTTCAACAGTCTGTTACAAGATACTTACAAGAAACTTGTAATTAGTTTTGGTAATTAGCAAGTGGGAAAAAGGTTTTCAGAACTGTTCTCAGCTCCCCAAGCCTGCACTGTCATTGCCACTACAGGCAAAGTGATAATTGTAGTCCTGGGGGGAGCTGAGGTCACAGAATCACAACCCTTTATCTCAGAGTCTAGTTGCCCCTTGCATGTCTTGGCTGTCATGATCTTCACACTGAGCCCACATCCTGACAGAGAGAAGAGGTCCAGTGAGTATTTTCTATTTCATTTCAGATGCAGTCTATAAGGAAAGGAATTATGAGTAGGTGACCATGCCTGGTAAAAACATTCTTCTGAGGTAGAAACAGATCCAGTGGCAAGACTAGACAAGCAGGAAGAATAATTTATTTGCTATGAGCTGAGGTAATAAAAAGAGAAATATGCCAACCTCTGATGGCTCTTTATATATATATATATATATATATTTTTTTTTTTTTTTTTATTTCCCGCTTTTTTTTTTTTTTTTTTTTTTTTTGAGATGGAGTTTCACTCATGTTACCCAGGCTGGAGTGCAATGGCGCGATCTCGGCTCACCACAACCTCCGCCTCCTGGGTTCAGGCAATTCTCCTGCCTCAGCCTCCTGAGTAGCTGGGATTACAGGCACGCACCACCATGCCCAGCTGATTTTTTGTATTTTTAGTAGAGACGGGGTTTCACCGTGTTGACCAGGATGGTCTCGATCTCTTCACCTCGTGATCCACCCGTCTCGGCCTCCCAAAGTGCTGGAATTACAGGCTTGAGCCACCGCGCCCGGCCTTCTTAATATATATTTTTAAAGCCCTCACTAAAGATGATCATTAGTGAATAATTCAAGCAACAATGATATCTGATATCCTATTTTAAATGTGCTTAGGGATTTAGTAATAAAATCAATATGCTGTTCACATTACCTTACATGAAGAATAAATTTTTAGTACTATTATTATAGGTGTGTTTATAATGCCTTCATGCTTATAATGAAGATTAGGATAGCACTCTAGGAATTAGCTAATTCTGTGCAGAAACCATGATCTAAAATTCCTTCTGGAATTAAAAAATACTTTAATGTAAATCTGGTGATCTACTTAATGTAGTAATTGTATTTCTTTGGAAACATCTGTGGTCTGATAATTATGGTGAGATTGCATTTCTTCTTGGAGTTAGGAATACAACCTTTAAGGAGAAGCTAACATTATAACTATAGACATTAGACAGTGGATGTCAAAACCAAATGTATATTGTGTTATTTCCTCTGGTTTAATAATACTTTAACATCAATCCCAAGCTCTTGACATATTTTTCTGTTATTTCAATTCATACTTGCACAATATTTTATATTCTCCAGACTCCATTTACGGAAGTCTCTTGTATTTTTATATATTTCACAATTCTCACATCTTTCCTAATAGTTTTTAATACCTATTAAAAATAGACAAGCATTTAGCCTGAAATGAGTAGTAATTTCTACACTATTTTTTCACTTATTAATGTTTCATGTTTCATAGTTTAGTGACAAAATAATATTGCTCAATAATTTATTTGATAGGTGCCACTATATTTTTTTCTTGCAATAACAGCAAATGAATCTTTTTACTGCCAAACTAATATCGAGTCAGTCTTGCATTCTTTAAATTCTATTTGGACACCAAGCAGTTTCATGTAGCATTAGTTGTATTAGTACACTGTATTTTATTAGGATCTCTGAAGCTTCATTCCTCTTTGATGCTGGCCTGGATAATAAAACTTAATACCATAGTGGAAACTTGTTACAACCAAAATTATACTATAAATTCCAACAATGTAAAATGAAATATCAAGTCATAAAAACAAAATTATAGGTTGAGATTATTTGAAAATACAGCTGACATAGGTTGTTAGTGTGGCACAGTGCTTAGGGCACTGTCTTTGTGCCCAGCGAAGCCAGGTTCATGTCTCTACTCTGCCTGTACTCAGCATGAGAATGTAGACAGATCACTTAGCCTCTCTGTTTCTATGATCTTCATGTCTTGACAATGAATATATTGCCAGTATCCAGCTCATATAGTTTGGAAGATCAAAGAAAGTAACATAAGTGTAGCATTATAGCAGCGATTCATATAATGCAAGTACTATTTGAACTATACACATTTAAGTCCCAAAAAGGGACTCTTAGCAAAATAGAAGCGTAAGCCAATATTTCTTAGTGAAAAGATGGGATTTTGTTGATATGAATGGTGCCACCCACACTGCATATCTCCATGTGGGATCCTCTAGCTCTGATGATATCAGGCAATGGGAACTGTCAGAATGACTTCCAGATATCTGACGATAGGAATAGTCCACATATCTCAAAACTGTAATTAGAATCCTGGGCATTTTCTCTCTTACCATTATCTCTTAAAAATTATTTAACTGCCCTGAATGCAGGCTGAGATTCATATATTTAATTCTCAAGCATGTGATTATAGCCACATTTTGGTCACTTTCTTTTAATGTGTCCCCAAGACAATGGCAGCTTTTAGGCTGAAGCATTTCCTTTAAGATTTTCAATGTGAATTTGTTTGCTATCCTCATAGAGGTGGCAGGTTGTGTTCACAGGAATTATCTTCCTCTTGAGTGTCTCCAGACATCTTGATAATCTCTATGAACCTCAGATAGGTAGAACTTAAAATAAAAGTTCCCAAATATATTGTATTTTCTATTTTCCTTTGCTGGACCCTGTAATGCTGACAAGGATCATTTTTTTTCTCATATAGATGGTTGTCAAACAAAGTGAAAAATAAACATCAGAAATTTAAAAAAAGATTTAGGATGCTGTTCTACTGAACTTCATGGCAAAACTACAACTCAGGAAATGCAACATTGTTCTTATTCTTTTTGTTTCATGTTGGGGACATGATCTGCACCTGTGGCTACGTAAGTTTTATTGTATAAAGACACAAACAGCAGGTAGCACATATTCACAGGAACAACCTTTTCCCCAGCTACTTCTTCCAACTGTTTTTCTCTTTTTAAAAAATTAAAAGCATACACATTATATGTGTATAGTTCAATTGAATATCACAAACAAAATACGCCTCTGTATGCAACATCTAGATCCAAAAATAGAATATGGTTGCCCTCCAGAAGTTCCTTGTGTCCCCTCTAAGTCAGTGTCCCCAGGAGCATAGTTCTGTTGGGTGTATTTGTAGGAAAAGAATTGTTGGGACAGAAGTTTAGGTCTATTTTTAAATTTAAGAGATTAAATCACTTTGCCTGTTTTGTACTTCCTTTTATATTTGCCTCATTTTCATTCCATATGATTTTTGTGAATGTATTGTTGGCATTCAATCTCATTGCTGTAAAGATTGCATTGTGTGCATGCCAAACAATTAATTGAGTCATTCTACCATTAATGAGCATATGAGTGAGCTTCAGTTCAAGGCTATTATGACTACTGCTGGGATATAAGTTCTGGAATTTGTCTTTGGTGATATATATAGAAATTTCTTTGGGGTATATTCATACAAGTGAAATTGTTGGGAGATAGGTTTATACTGTTCAGCTTAAGTAGATACTACCAGTCTTCCAAAATGTTTGTGTCAGTTTTAACACCCATCCACAGTGTAGGAGATTCCTGGATTATCCTCATTCTTGACAAAACTTGGTATTTTCTGACATTTATTATTATTATTATTATTATTTGAGACAGAGTTTCACTCTTGTTGTCCAGGCTGGAGTGCAATGGTGCACAAACTCTGCTCACTGCAACCTCTGCCTCCCAGAATCTAGCGATTCTTCTGCCTCAGCTTTCCGAGTAGCTGGGATTACAGGTGCCCAGCATCATGCCCAGCTAATTCTTTCTATTTTTAGTAGAGACGGGGTTTCACCATGTTGGCCAGGCTGGTCTCAAATACCTTACCTCAGGACCTCAGGTGATTCACCCGCCTTGGCCTTACAAAGTGCTGGGATTACAGGCAAGAGCCACCATGCCTGGCCTCCTGATATTTTAAATATAGATTTCTGCTTGGTATACAGTGATACCAGGTAATGATGCTATTTGAATTTTACTAAGGGCATTGAACTTTTTCTCCATATTTATTGTTTAGTGAATATTGCCTGTTTTTTGTTTAGTTTCTATTGGAATGTTTTGCTCATATTTTATTCTATGGTATACTCTGTTATTGTTCTTTAAGCTACCTACACCTCTCCCTTCCCCACCCCCTGTGTGTATCTGTGGTATGTGTTTGTGCCTTTTAATGAGTGCCAGCTCTTAATTGATTATGGTCTAATTTGTCATTTCACCCATATGGTGAAATGTGTTTTGCGCTGTTTCCACATTTTAAAAATTCTAAGAACACGGAAATATTTTAGTTACTCTAAATATTTTATTAATTACCATTAAATTTATATCAGCAATTCATTCAAAATTGATCTTTTGTATGATTTGAGTAGTGATTAAGGTTGACTCTTTTTTATCCTTATTCCTGAGAGGTATGTTTATTCTGAAAATGTTAGATTCTGTTTCCTTCTATTTGCTGTCACTTGTCATTGCTTCCTCCAGGTTAACACTACCTTCTTCTTAGAGCTGACTTCCATGAGATATCCCAGCAATCCTTTCTACCTGGATGTGAATCTTGATGTCTTTGGTAATCCTGCAGGAGCACACAATGACAGTTACTCTTGTTGTTAAATCCTCATTGAGGTATTTTACTCATAGGAATGATTGTTGCCATAATTTAAAGCAAAATGTCCTGAATGACACAAGACCTTCTTCCAAGGATTTGGCAATAGGAATAATTTTCTTATCACAGACTACAGTTGGAATCCTGGGCAATTTCTCCCTTCTTTACCATTATCTCTTCCTTTCCCACACTGGATGCAGACTGAAGTCCACAAATGTGATTCTCAAGCACCTGACTTTAGCAAACTCCTTGGTCTTTCTCTCTAAAGGACTTCCACAGGCAATGACAGCTTTTGGGTTGAAATATTTCTTTAATGATTTTGGATGCAAATTTATTTTGTATGTTGAAAGAGTGGGCAGGGGAGTATCCATTGGCATCACCTGCCTCTTGTGTGTATTCCAGACCATCATGATTAGCCCCATAAACTCCAGGTGGAAGCATTTTAAAGCAAAAGCCCCAAAGCACATTGGTTACTCCATTCCCTTCTGCTGGATCCTGTACCTGGTGGTAAATTTCATTCTCCCTGCCTATGTGGTTGTCACATACAGCAACAAAAACACCACAGAGAAAGGAGATTTTGGATACTGTTTTAGTATAGGTCGTGACAAAATTGTAGACTCACTGTATGCAGCGTTATCTGTATTCCCTGAATTTTTACTTTCTGTGCTTATAATCTTGTCCAGTAGCTTCATGATTTTCATTCTACACAGGCACAAGCAGCGGGTCCGACATATTCATGGGACAAAAGTTTCCTCCAGATCCTCCCCCGAGTCCAGAGCCACCCAGAGCATCCTTGTCCTGGTGACCACCTTTGTGTCTTTTCACACCCTCTCCTCCATCTTACATGTTTATATCGTTCTATTTCACAATCCCAGTTGGTGGTTGGTTAATACTGCTGCCCTAATTTCTGCATGTTTTCCAACTGTTAGCCCCTTTCTTCTCATGAGGCATGATTCCAGCGTATTTAGACTCTGCTTCCTCTGGGTTAGGAAAACGAAATCTCTTCATATTATTAGATAAACCACGTTTTTGCACAATGATCAGTTTTTTTGCATTTCTCATTTTTGAGTTGTAAATACAGAAACTTACAGAAAAGCCACCTGCCCTTTTAAGGTAACCCCTAATGGGTATTGAGGTCTTCAGCTGTTTAACTGTGGGACTTACATGGACATAGCAGAGGTGAATGAAGCAGGTTACCCTCATCCTCATGCATAGGATCCTGCAGATAGTAGTCTTTTTTTTGAGATGGAGTTTCGCTCTTGTTACCCAGGCTGGAGTGCAATGGCGCGATCTCGGCTCGCGGCAACCTCCGCCTCCTGGGTTCAGGCAATTCTCCTGCCTCAGCCTCCTGAGTAGCTGGGATTACAGGCACGTGCCACCATGCCCAGCTAATTTTTTGTATTTTTTTTTTAGTAGAGACGGGGTTTCACCATGTTGACCAGGATGGTCTCGATCTCTTGACCTCGTGATCCACCCGCCTCGGCCTCCCAAAGTGCTAGGATTACAGGCTTGAGCCACCGCGCCCGGCCCAGATAGTAGTCTTAAACAAATGTTTCTTGAGACAAACAGATTTGGCTTCACATTCTTTGTCAGACGGTGGTTGACTGAATGTTGTGCTTAAGGGATAACCTGTCGGAAGTGATTACAGGGAAGTGAGCGGTGGGTATTGTCGGGAGACAAATCTCCATGGGTATCTCATGGATGGTTATGTCTTATGGACAGACATAGGGACAGCATTTGTTCTAAATGGTCTTTTATGGAATGTTCATGTAAAAAAATTCCTTGGAGATTCTTCTGAGGAACCACTCAGATTCCTGTGACTTCCTTCTCAAATCATCTCCGTTGTGAACATGGCGCTGCCACCCTTCTTCAGCCAGCGTCGCCCAGGCTCACCGCCCCCCCAGGCACCGCCTCCGGCTCCTGTCCACTGTCAGCCCGCCGTCGCGGCTTTCCCGCCTCCTCTCCCACAGCGGCGCGGTCCTTTTCCGTGGCCTCCGCTCCCTTCCTTTAGCCTCTGCTGGCTCTGCAGCTCCGAGTCTCCGCAGAAGCCTCCCATGGCGGCGCCGGTGGCAGCACTGCCGTCTGCTATCCGGTGCCACCACCGCCGCTGCCTCCGCCACCGCCCCTGTGCCGGCCCTTCCTGGGACCAACGCCCGCTAGCGGCAGTGGCCGCCGACTTCCGGTCCGGTGCCGACTTCCGATCCGGTACCGCCTTGGAGCCTGCGCTGGCCTGAGGCGCCACTGCTGCCGCCCAACGTGCTCGCAGATGCGTTCCCCAGCGCCTGCGCGACCGGCAGTGGCTAGAGGCGGTGTTTGGGACTGGCTGGCTGGTGCCCCAGCGCATGCACGCCGTGCCCAGCCTTGGCGAAGTGCTAGCGTGGGTGCGCGGGGCTCTGCCCCTGGTGCGGCTGC
This sequence comes from Sapajus apella, assembly GCF_009761245.1. NCBI lineage: Eukaryota > Metazoa > Chordata > Mammalia > Primates > Cebidae > Sapajus > Sapajus apella. The sequence goes on along the minus strand of NW_022437084.1, from coordinate 569,960 downwards.
TGCGCGGCTTGACCCAGGCCCTGTGCGAGGCCGAAGCCGATGGCGGGTTCCCAGGCCGCGCCGCTGCGTGCGAAACTGGCTGAGCGGCTTCAGCCGTGGACCCAGGCTCTCTGTGTGGGCGAGGCGCGGAGGAGGCTGGGGAGGGCACGGGAACGCGAGGCCAGGCGGGAGGCAGAGGCCGCGAGGGGCAGTGGAACGGGAGCAGGAACTCAAAGTAGCTGCTGATGGCCTACTGACTGAAGTGAAGGAAAAACAAGCAGATACTTCGGGCTTTCGGGAAGTTGAGGAAACTGAGGAAAGAGGCTGGTCCTCCCCCCTCAGCAGATGAGACTCTTGAGCATCATCTTCAGTGACTGAAGAAAACTCTTGGAAAAGCGCTCTGAACTATATGAAGCTGAAGAGAGAGCCCTCAGAGTTATGCTGGAAGGAGAACAAGAGGAGAGGAAAAGAGAATTAGGAAAGAAGCTAAGAAAAGAAAGAGAAAATTTTACTTCAGAAACGTGAAGTGGAGTCCAAGTTGTTTGGGGATCCAGATGAGTTCCCACTTGCTCACCTCTTGGAGCTTTTCTGACAGTATTACCTCCAAGCTGAGCAGTCCCTGCCAGTGCTCATCCAGATCAGGCATGATGTGGATCAGTGCCTGGTGCCATCCGATCACCTTCGTTTCCCAAGGATGGATCCTTCCCCTGCTCCCCAGCAACAACATCTGGGCAACTGCTGTTAAGCTGCATTAGCAAACATGCTCCAGGAGTGTGGTCCAGCCAACGCTCTTTCCAGCTCTAAATATTAGCGATGCTGCCATCTTTTGCTGTAGAGTAAACTGTAGCCTCTAAATTCCATGTGCAGCCCTCTACCCTGAAGTTATGCTTTCCTTCTTGCTCTGTGCTGGCCAGAGGTGCCTCTTGAATCAGGAGATTAATGTGGTTCTTCAGGAAAGAACTTAGGCGAACCGAGGTTCTTACCATAGGCAGTGAATGACCTTGGTTCACCAAATTTGCCTCTGTTTTGAGGGGCTTGGTCCAGAGTAACTTGTTAATTTACTCTAACTTCCTTGAGTGGTGATGGGTAAGTACACTCAAACACTGAACACAGGTTTGCTTTGGGTAGATTTCACAGCCCTTCCACTAATAGTGAGTGTGAAGACAAGCTTGATGCAAAACCTTCTGACCTTTCCTACTCTAGGTAGAAAGGTTAAAAACATGTTATCTTCGGTTTTGTTAATTCCAGTTTTAGTGCACCCTTGGAGGCTGCTAGTTAGGAAGATGGCAGTGGCTGTAGGCTGGGTTGCCGGAAAAGATGGTGGCCTAGTCTGTTATTCAGGTGGAGAACTTAGAAAACCTGAAGAATACCCAAAGTGGCTTGTGTTTTAATGTACAGTGGCTGCATTTTTTCCATATTAGAAGGATCCTAATGAAAGCACCTGTTTTGTTTTGTTTTTAAAATTTCTAAGGATCTAATTGTTCAGAATCCCCAAAGATCTTTCTCTAATGGGAGTGGGACCTTAACCTCACCCAGTCACATTGTGGGAGCCAGTGTAGCTGTGGAATTATTTTAGGAACTCAAGCATGTAGTCAAATCTGGGGGGAAAGCCAATAAAAATAATAAAACTTATTTTTTATATTCATTAATAAATGCTGTTGTGTTTGGAAATGATCACTTATGCCAATTTTTTTAGTTCTGTTTTGGTTTGGTTTTGCCAATTATTTTGTTATTTGTATTAAAACTAAAAATCATTTTTATTTAAACATTTTTTTTGGAATATGGCAATAGCATTACCTTCTGGGGCAGTGAACAGACCTGTTTCCCATATGTGGAAATAAACACCTCCCTTTTGGGCAAATGATGTGGCAGATTTGCCAGTAGTTCCTTTTAAAATAGTGAATTTTTAAATACTTAATGTTCCTCAGCTGTGATGCAACCCTACTGAATGTGCAGCATTCACCAGATAGTCTCTGGATCATTCCTGCTGGAATTGTGATGAAAAGGAAGCAAGTAAAACTGGTGTACATCAGAATATTCATGCTGCCTGACGTGCCATGAGTAATAGTTATTTTGCATTGTTCTTTTCCTTTTTTAAAATAAACATTTTAGAAGTATTTATGTTCCCAGCAAAATTCATTGGAAGGTATGGAGTTTACCCTATTCTCCCCACCCTCACATATGCAGTCTCCATTCTACCAAAATCCCACACCAGAATGGTATATTAGTTGCAGTTGATGAATGTATACTGATACATCATTATCAGCCAAGCCCATAGTTTACATTAGGGTTTACCCTAAGTATTGTACATTCTATGTTTTTTGATAAATGTGTACTGACATGTATTCAGCATTATACTAGTGTATACAGTACTTTCACAGATCTAAAAATCCTCTATGCTCCACTTATTCATTCTTCTCTTTCTCTTACACCTCAAAATCACTGATCTTTTGGGTGTCTACATAATTTTACCTTTTTCAAAATTTTATGTAATTGGAATCACACAATATGTAGCCTTCTCAGATTGGCTTCTTTCACTTAGCCGTATGCATTTAAGGATCATCTATATCTTATTTGGCTTGACGGTGCATTTCTTTTTATTGCTGACTAATGTTCCATTGTCTGTATAAACCATACTCTATCCATTCACATACTGCAGAACATCTTGACTGCTTTCAGGATTTGGGAAGCATGGGCTAACCTGCTGTAAACATTTGTGTGCAGGTTTTTGTGTGGACATAGCTGCAACTCATTTGGGTAATTATAGCAAGAACTACAATTACTAGATCACATGGTAAGTAAGTGTAGTTTTAGAAGAAACTGCCAAACTGTTTTCCAAAGTGTCCGTGCTATTTTGAATTTTCATAAACAGTGAATGACAGTGTCTGTTACTTCACATCCACACCAGAATTTGGGCCGTTGTCATTATTTTGGTCATTCTGTTAGGTGTGTACGTGGGTATCATTGTATCACTTTACCATTTCCTAATGAGATTTAACGTTAAATCTCTTTTAATATGCTTATATCCCATCTTAGTATCTTCTATGGTGAGGTGTTTTTTCTGGTCTATTTGTTATTTTAGAAATCTGGTTCATATTTTGTTATTGAGTTTTGATAGTACTTTGTATATTTTGGAAAACATTCTTGTATCAGATATATCTTTTCTAAGTATTTTCTTGGAATCTGTGGGTTGTCATCGCATTCATTTGACGGTGTCTTTCACAGAGCAGAAAATTTTAATTTAAATAAAGTCCAAATTTTCACGTATTTCTTTCATAGAGCATGCTTTTAGTGATAGATCTAATGAGTAGTTGTGAAATCCAAGGTTACCAATACCTTGTACTATATTATCTTCTAGGAATTTTATTCTTTTGTGTTTTACATGTATGGTTCATTTTCAGTTAAATTTTGTGAATGGTTTAAGGTCTATGCTCAGATTTAATAACTAATCACTGTGTAAAATGTATAGCTTACTTCTCTCTAAAAAGATTAGGGGATTTTGTAGTTTTCACCCAAAGTAGAGCCTGGACACCATGTGTTAATGGATTATGAGCATCACCCTATTGGCCACCACTCCCCTATCTACCACCAAGAAGGCATGGGAAGGGCAGGCCACCTTTTACATGACATGTAGTGCCTATCTGAAGGTCCAGGAATCAGAGGTCAGCTTCCCTGTGGGCATGGAGGTGCAAGAGCTTAAGAAGCTGCAAAGTGGATAGTGGTATGTGAGGTTTGGGGAGCTGGAGGTCTGGGCCTCATTCTCATTATTTGGTGCATGATGAGAATGACCAACCTGACCCCTTTGACAAAGAGCCAGGTGCAGTAACTGCCAAGAGCAAGCAGAATGAGGGAAAGTCAAGATATCCTGGAAAATACTGAGTAGTAGTTCCAAGCTCTGAACACCATAAACCAGAGCCAGAAAGACACCACCCATTCCCTCAGGCCCCCTGGGGGCTTTGGAAAAACCTGAGGTGCCATGGCCACGAAGATGCAAAATGTCATGTGACAGGTGACTGTCAGGTACCAGTTGGTTTTTGTGTCCCCGCCACTCAAGGAAAAAAGCCTGTCCTGTGCCCTGTGGAAGAATGAATTGCTCAAAACTATGAACAGCCTCAGAAATGTCCTCCATAACTCCTTCAGCACTGACAGTTCCATGGCCCTTGAGACTAAGAGATGCCTCAGCCACCAACCAGGACTCAGATTCACCCCTGCTGCTCACCTAGTGCAGTGGCATCCCTGTGTTCCCTGTGGACCCTAAGCCCATCACGAAGTCTCAGTTCATCCACAATAACCTCAAAACATGCTTGTCTCTATTGTGTGCTACTAGGAGATAAGGAAAGGACAGGCTCTCAGTAGGGGGTTGCCCATGTATGGTCTGGAGAGGAGGAACCCCAATGGCTGGTAGTACTGCCAGATCTTGGATGGAGTGAGGCCCTTCATTGGCTGGGTGTCCTCCAACTACCTTGAGAAAAAGAACTATGGAGAGCATGGGGTCTCCCCAGCCTTAGTGTGCCACCAGATGAGTGGCAAGATGAAGAAAAAATGGGAAGGAATAATTAGAGGAGTGGGGGATGGACAAGATTAAACTCTTCAGAATGTGTGACCTCAAACATGCCCCTACTCCAGCCTGTCCCCCAGCTGGAAAGTAGGGTCTGGTGGGGGCCTACATTGAGTAGGGAAAACAATGATCCAGGGAATCTCTGGCTTGGGATCCAGAGCCAAGGAATCTGAAACGTACATGTGCACCTTGAGGACTTCATTGAGGAACTACATGTCGTTTGGGACAAGCTGTATGGGAACCTCCAATTGTGCCTTTGCTATAAATCTGGAAAATTTGTAGTCATACGAGGCCTTCAGTGTCCTTCCCCTGCTTGGCTCAGTTTTGGTTGCTGGCGTCTTGCCACCGGAGGTAGCCCTTATATTGTCCTAATCTGTATTTGTGAACTTTGCTGGTTTCCCAGGGTCCCTACTGCCTGCCACAGGTGGGTGCATTAGAAAACACCACTGGCTCTGGGGCTTGGAAGTGTCTCTGGAGCTCAAGCCTATCCCTGGGCCAGGCCACTGTTACTCTCAGTTGAAGATAAAGCAGTTCCCAGGTTGCAGCAAGGACCACTTTTCAAAGCTGTCACTATCCTGGTCTTGAGAAGAGAGCCTGCCCTCCTTGGGAGGTCTTACGGAGACACAGTCAGTGCCAGATTTTACAGAGAAAGTGGATGAAGCCATCAGTTTCTTTTTTTCTGCATAGACGATTTTGGGTGTCTCTGGGTGGGCAGTTCCTTTTCATGTTTCAGGAGAGGTCTGTTGATTTGAGGGTTATGTATCAGGCCTTTGGTTTTGGTCTCATGTTAGAGGTTGTTTGTGGCCCTGTGTTGGTCAGCCTCACAAGGAAAAGGGATAGATAGTGGATGGGGCTTTTCCGTTGTATCTTGTGGGAGGGTTGTTTTACTTCGGTTCTGGTTTTGCATTCTTCCCCCTCTACTGACCAAAACCATTTCATTTGGTTGCCACTGTGTGGACAATGCTGGGATATGGTGATGGCTTAAAGAATTTGAGGCTGGGTGACTCACAGATTGCAGATATGGTGAAGGAGAGAAACTTCTTCTGGTTCCTGCCCCTACCTGCAGAGGGCAAAAAACTTCCTGAGGACAAAGGAGGGTGCTGTTAAGGATCTAGACTTTTGGCAGAGTCAGCTCCCAGCCTGTTGAGGGACTGCCATTCTGCATGTGTTCTCCCAGATAGGCAGGGCTGAAAGCCTAACAAAAGCATCTTCTGCCCACACCCTTGGCTGAGAGGATCCCAGCTGGGCCCCCTGGGTCAGGCTGAAGTCCACACTGCCAGCCTGTTCTTTTTGGCCTTCTGGCCATGCCACAGGTGCCCAAGAAGATGAAGGATTCCCATGCCAGGAGCCAACCTGTTCTTCCCCAGGGGCAGAGTCCCAGTAAAGAGAGAGGCAAGAGAATTAAGTTCCCTGTAGGTTCTCAGTGAAAAGAACGTATTTTAAACATGGGAAGTCATTTATAAGACATTTTAAAAAATAAAAACTAGCATAGCCTATGCAGAAAACCAATATATAAAATGACTTGAAAATGTGATTTGGGCTAGGCACAGTGGTTAAGCCTGTAATTCCAGCACTTTGGGAGGCAGAGGCAGGCAGATTGCTTGAGTAGTTCAAGATCAGCCTGGGCAACATGGCGAAACCCCTTCTCTACGAAAGAGTGAAAATTAGCCTGGCATGGTGCTGAGCACCTGTAGTTCCAGCTATATAGAAGGCTGAAGTGGGAGGATTGCTTGACCCCAGAAGGTAGAGGCTGCAGTGAGCCACGATTGTGCCCCTGTACTCCAGCCTGGGTGACAGAGCTAGACCTTGTCTCAAAAAATAAAATAAAATTATAAGTTTGAGTTAAGTCTCCAGTTGCCTTTGCCTGAACTGTGGAGACCTGAAAATGAGAAGAAAATTTATGACCCTCATCAAGTTGAGAAGTGTATCAAAACTTGATCCTTGATTTCACTCTATAAAAGATTCTCTCTTAGTGTAAAATGCAACATTTGTAATACATATGGGAATATTTTTGTCTGTCTTTCATTGCTCACACAGTAGCAAAAAACACGTATTATATAAAAGTCAAGCAAATGCCATGAATATGAAAGGCATTTTGCCAATACTTAGTTCATCCTAGTTATCAGAGACTTCATTCTGAGCAGTGATCTGACTCAGAGAGTTATAAGGCCTTTAGGTATCTCTCATGTTTCATGAGATACTAGAGAATCCATAACAGAGAGAAACCACGTAAATACTGTGTGTGTGTGTGTGTGTGTGTGTGTGTGTATGTGTATGTGTGTGCGTGTGTGTGTGTGTGTGTGATATGTGGCAAGGTCTTAAAACTCCCATTTTGCAAGTAACTGTAGAATTCATAATGGAAAGAAACAACATAAATATAATAAACATGATAAGGCGGTTATCAAATTTCCAGACCATTGACATTACTGGAGAATTCATACTGAAGATAAATGGTAAGGGTTTTATCAAATATTCACGTGTTTGGAATCATGAGATAATTTATCCTGGAGAGAAACTATGCAATGTATTGAGTGTGGCAAGGTCTTTAGGTAATGGTCTATCCTAAGGTTTTACTAGAGGATTTGAGAAATATGTAAATTAAGATTGTTGCAATATTTATGTGATATGAAATTGCATGCAGCACAATAACAGATACAACAGAAGTGTTCTCTAAATATGGTTAATTAATATCCATCTACAGCTTTTGTTGAAAGGAAGAACTCAGACTGTTACTGAATAGAAGGTATTACTGTGAGTTGCTCAGGTGTTTGGTGTATTGAACAAAGAACTGAACAAAATGCACAAACAAAGCAACAAAAGAACAAAGCAACAAAAGATAAAGCAACAAAAGAACAGAATAACAAAGGATTTATTGAAGAACCCCAAAAGTACAATCCACAGAGTGGGAGAAGGCTCCAGCAATTGGCTCAACAGCCTACCCAATTAGCATTTTAATAAAGCCAAAAGAACTTGGAAATACCCCTAGATGTCCTTTAGAGGCCTCCAATCCTTCATAGGATACACCCTATGAAGGACTGGCCTGTGACCAATCAGAGGCTGAAGTGGAGGCTTGGCCCACAGTCAATCAGAGGCTGCTGTGGAAAATTCTGTCTTGTTACAGTGGGAGCAGACGTGGCCTGTATTCTGCCTAATCTTGCTCTTGTGCTTCTGCCTTAACCTTTGATTACCCTAGCTCCCTATTCTCCTGCCTCAAGACAATGCAAGATAGTGAAATGAAATCTAGGAAGGTAAATCAAGTAGGCCTTTGTCTAATACTTCAAATGTCTAACACTGAGATTTAAGGAAATCAATGTTAATTTCACCTTAACATCATCTCCAATTCTTCTCTTTTCATTAACATTGCCAAAATCATCACTATCTTTTACCTTTTTTACTGCAATGAATACAAAATCTTGCATCTACAAGGCATTGTGTGGTAGGGTCAGAAGATCAGAATTTTTTTCAGTTTAAGGTAAAGTTAGTAGATAGTTTTGTTTGTTTTACTGGTTTATAATTCATATAACACAAAATTAACTCTTAAAGTATAAATTTCAGCTCCATTTAAACCAGCAATCCCATTGCTATGTATATACCCAAAGAAATGTAAATTGTTCTATGAAAAAGACACACGCACATGAATGTTCATCACATCACTTTTCACAATAGCAAAGACATGAAATCAACTTGGGTGTTCATCAACATTGTACTAGATAAAGGAAATGTGGTCCATATACATTGTGGAATACTATGCAGCCTTAAAAAGAATAAAATCACATCCTTTTCAGTAACATGCATGTAGCTGGAGACCATTTTTCTAAGGAATTAATGCAGCAACAGAAAACCAAATAGCACCTGTTCTTATAAATAGGAGCTAAACATTGAGAACACAGGGACGCAAAGAGTGGAACAAAAAACACAGGCCTACTTCAGGGTGAAATGTGGAAGCAGAGTGAGGGTCAGAAAACTACCTATTAGATACTGTGCGTAATACCTGGGTTATGAAATCATTTGTATACCAAACTGTGGTGACATGCAATTTACCCAGGTAGCAAATCTGCACAGGTACCCACGAAACTAAAAGTTGAAAAATAAAATAAACATAAATAAAAAGAAACTTTATACTCATTACCAGTTACTGTCTATTTCTCCCCAACCCACTCCATCCCTGGCCTCCTCAGCCACAGGGCACCACTATTCTGTTTTTATAAAATTTCCTATTCTGGACTTTTCATATAAAGGGAAACATATCATATATGGTCTTACGTGACTGGGTTTTTTTTAACAATGTTTTCAAGGTTCATCAATGTTATAGTATTTGTCATTTTATAATTCTTTTTATGGTAATTAATATTCCATTGTTTCGATATGGCACATATTGCTTATCTATTCATGAGTTGTTGGAAATCTAGAATGTTCTCATTTTTCAATGATTTTGAACAATACTGCTATAGACAGTCTTGAATAGAAAAGAAATTGGTGTTTTTTCTACTCAAACTATTATTATCTTCTATGTATTTAACACATTTTTATATACTTTTTACTTTTTTCCTGTGTTGCTACATTAAAAATTTGGAGAACACATGAATAAAAATTAGCTTACATATTTCAAATAAGATTGGGAGATTTTGTCTTCCTTGCACAGGGAAAGCTGGGTCTGGATACAGAGGAGTCTTGGCTTATGAGTACAAAGGGTCTGACGGTTGGAAAGCACACAGAAATGAGGGCAGCAGTGTTCACCACCCACCAACTGGAATTATGAAATAGAACAATACAAGCATGAATGATGGAGGAGAGGGTGTGAAAAGACAAAAAGGTGGTCACCAAAACAAGGTTGCTTGTGGTGGCTCTGGACTCAGGAGGATCTGGAGGAAATGTTAGTCCTATGAATGTGTCGGACCTGCTGCTTGTGACTGTAGAGAATGAAGATAATCGAGCTACCGGACAAGATTAGGAGCACACAAAATAAAACTTCAGGGGATATAAAGAATGTTGTATATAGCAAGTTTGTGATTTTGTCATCATTTAGAGGAGAACAGTATCCAAACTCTCTTTTCTTTGTGATGTTTTTGTTGCTCCATTTGACAAATGCATACATAGGAAAAATGAAACAATACCATGTTAAGTTAATGTAAGTTAACTTAATACCATGTTAAGTTTACCATGTAAACTTAATACCATGTTAAGAAAAATGAAACTTAATACAAGATCCAGCAGAAGGGAGTGGCATAGCTAGTGCATTTTGGGGTTTCTATTTTAAGTTCTGCAAACCTGGAGTTCATGGGGCTGATTGTAATCACCTGGAAGACACTCAAGAGGCAGGTGGTGTCAAAGGACACTCCTCTGCCCACTCTGTGGAGATAGAAAAGGAGACGGAATCCAAAATCATTGAAGAAATGTTTCAACCCCAAAACTGACATTGTCTGGGAAACTCCTTTTGAGAGAATGATCAAGGAGTTTCCTATAATCAGGTGCTTGAGAATCACATCTGTGGACCTCAGCCTGCATCCTGTGTGGCAAAAGAATAGATAATAGTAAAGAAGAGAGAAATTGCCCAGGATTCCAACTGTAGTCTGTGATAAGAAGAGTATTCCAATTGTCACATCCCTGGAGTCTATTCTGTCATTCAGCATATTTTCCTTTAAATTATGACAATAAATCACGTTGCCATGTGTGTACCTATGCAACAGTGTTGCATGTTCTTCACATGTACCCCAAAACCTAAATTGCAATAAAAAAAAAAAGTTAAAAAAAAACCAGCAAAACTAAAAATAAAAATAAAAAAAATTATGGCAACAATTATTTCTCTGCACAAAAAGCTTCACTGAAGAATGTTGACATTAAGAGTAACCATTGTGTGCTTCTGTGGGGTTGCCAAAGACATCAGAGTGCACCTATAGATAGAGAGGATTGTCAAGAAATATACAAATTAAAAAAAGACCACAAGAATGACTTAAAAAAAAAAAAGAAAAAAAATGTGGCACTTATACACAATGGAGTACTGTTCAGCCATAAGAAAGAATGAGATCCTGTCATTTGCAACAACATAGATGGAACTGGAGATCATTATACTAAGTGAAATAAGCCAGGAACAGAAAGACAAACATTGCATGTTCTCACTTATTTGTGGAATCTAAAAATGAAAACAATTAAATTCATGGACATAGAGGGTGAAGGGATGGTTACCCGAGGCTGGGAAGGGTAGTGAAAAGGGGATGGTGAGGTGATAGGTGGCGTAACAGGTACCAAAAAAAGAAAGAATGAATAAGACCTAGCGTTTGATAGTGCAATAGGGTGACTATAGTCAGTAATAATTTGTTTTTTTAAAAATAACCAAGAGTATAACTGCATTGTTTGAAACACCAAAGAGAAACGTTTGAGGGAATGGGTATTCCATTTTACATAATGTGATTACTACGCATTGCATGCCTGTATCAAAACAGCCAATGTACCCTATATATACACCTACTAGGTACCCACGAAAGTTAAAATTAAACAAATAAATAAACACCAAATGCTGATGATGGTGTGGAGCAACAGACGCTCTGTTTCACTGTTTCGAAAAATACAAAATAGGGCCGGGAATGGTGGCTCACACCTGTAATCCCAGCACTTTGAGAGGCTGAGGTGGGTGGATCACCTGAGGTTGAGAGTTCAAGACCAGCCTGACTGACATGAAATCCTATCTCTATTAAAAATACAAAAATTAGCTGAGCATGATGGCACATCACGTCTCTAATCCCAGCTACCTGGGAGGCTGAGGCAGGAGACTTGCTTGAACCAGGGAGGTGGAGGTTGTGGTGAGCCGAAATCGTGCCATTGCACTCCAGCCTGGACAACAAGAGCAAAACTCTGTCTCAAAAAAAAAAAAGAAAAAGAAAAATACAAAATAGTACAGACACTTGGGAGGGCAGTTTGGCAGTATCTTCCAAACCAAACATACTTACCAAATGACCTACTAATTCCACTCCTTGGAATATTACTCAAATGAGGTGCAAATGTATGTCCATATAAAAACCTGCACATGACTGTTTATAGTAAGTTTGCCCATAATTTCCAAAACTTGAAAGTAACCAAAATATTTTTCAGTAGGTGAATGGATCAATAAACCATGTTTTATCAAGACAATATTATTGTCTTGAGGTGGGTGGGTGTGGTGGCACATGCCTGTAATCTCAGCACTTTGGGAGGCTGAGGTAGGCGGATGACTTGAGGACTGAAGTTCAAGAGCAGCCTGGCCAACATGACAAAACCCCATCTCTACTAAAAATAGAAAAAATTAGCTGGTGCTGTGGTTCACGCCTGTAATCCTGGGAGGCTACTTGGGAAACTCAGGCAAAAGAATTGCTTGAACCCGGGAGGCGGAGGCTGCAGTGAACTGAGATCATGCCACTGCACTCCAGCCTGGGAGACAGAGCAAGATTGTGTCTTCCAAAAAAACTGCTAAGTGAAAGCCAATCTTTTTAAAAAGGTTGCATTCTGTGTGATTCCAATTACATAACATTTTGAAAAGGGCAAAACTATGGAGACAGAAGACAGATCAGTGATTTCCAGCTTTTTGGGGGAGGGAAGGAAGAATAGGTGAGACACAGAAGATTTTTAGGGTGGGGAAACCACTATATATGACAGAATAATGATGAATATATGTCCATGTACATTTATCAAAACTTATAGACTATATACCACTAAGGGTGAGCCTTAAAATTAAACTCTGGGATTGGGTGAAAATGATGTGTCAATATACTTTCATCAAGTATAACAAATATAACACTCTGGAGTGAGACTTTGATAAAATGGAGGCTGTGCATTTGTCAAGGTAGAAGAGTAGGAGAAATCACTGTATCTTTGACTCAATTTGCCTGTGAACCAAAAAATACTTTAAACATACATACAGTCTTTTTTAAGAATGCAGAGAACTTTATTGTCCTCAACACAGCAGGATGTATGAACATCCTGTTGTAGTTTCACTTGCTCCCTCCCCAACCCAGTTCCAGTGGGAAAGATGCAGAGAGGACCTAGTGAAAGCTGCACGTGCAGTGGATTTATATCAAGGCTGAGGAACTTGGAGTGTAGAAAAATTTAATAATTTAAGTGAGCTGCTACCAAACCTGTCCCACCATTTGTTCAGGAGGGGAACATTATCTTTATTTTGGTGTACAGGAAAACAGTCTGTCCAGTGATCCAGAGGGTGAGACTATCACTGTTTTCCAAGGATATTTTTTACACAAATATTTCAAAAAAACACAGGTCAGGACCAATACTGTTCATTTCTCCATCCATTAGAGATGTTCATAGATGAGAAAACCATGGAGATTTGGCTTCCAACAATACCCACCATCTGTTTCTTCACTGTGATCACTCCTGCCATAAGTACAGCATTTGATCAAGGTTTCATTAACCTGACAAACAAGCTGGAACCAAATCTGTTTAATTTGCCTTAAGAAACATTTCATTAGGACTACTATCAGCAGGAGGCTATGCATCAGAATGTTGGCAACTTGCTTCATTCACTTTTGCCGTGCCCATATGTGTCCCATGAATAACGAGCTGAAAATCCCAATACCCTTTAAGGTTTATCTTAGATATTTGGCTTTTCAATGTGTCTGTATTGACATATCAAGGGCAATGAGAAAAAAAACAACTGATCAATGTGCTAAAACATAGTTTTCATATTTCTAATAAGATTAGGAGATTTTGTGTTCCTCACCCAGAGGAAGCACAATCTAGTTACAGTGGAGTCACCACTCATGAGCACAAAGGGGCTGACAGTTGGAAAACCCACAGAAATGACAGCAGCTGTATTCACCAGCCACCAACTTGGATTATGAAATAGAGCAATACAAGCATGAAAGATAGAGGAGTGGATGGAAAAGATACAAAGGTCCCCACCAGGACAAGGATGCTCTGGGTGGCTCTGGACTCATGGGATGATCTGAAGGAAACATTATTCCTGTGAATGTGTTGGACCCACTCCTTGTACTTGTACAGAATGAAAATCATGGAGCCACTGGACAAGATTATGAGCACAGAAAATAAAACTTCAGGTAATACAAATAGTGCTGCATATAGTGAGGCTATGATTTCATCATGACCTAGAGTAGAACAGTATCCAAAGTCTGTTTTATTTGTGATGTTGTTGTTGTCATATTTGACAAATGCATACATAGGAAAAATGCAATTTACTACCATGTACGGGATCCAGCAGAAGGCAGTGGAGTAACCAATGTGCTTTGGGGCTGCTTTAAGATTCTTCCACCATGGAGTTCATGGGGCTGATCACGATGGTCTGGAAAACACTCAAGAGGCAGCTGGTGCCAATGGACACTCCCCTGCTCATGCTGTGGAAATAGAAAAGAAGTTGCATCTTGTGCGAGAAAGAAAGAGGTAACGGTAAAGAAGAGAAAAATTGCCCAGGATTCCAACTGTAGTCTGTGATAAAAGTATCCCCATGATCACATGCCTGGAGACTGTTCCATCATTCAGTACATTTCCTTCCAAATTAGAGCAACAAACATTCCTATGAGCCAGAAGCTTCACTGAAGAATGTTGACACAATAATTTTAATTGTGTGCTTTTGTGAGATTGCCGAAGACATTAAGGCACATGTAGAGATCCAGAGAATTTGGGTGTATTTGTAGGGTATTTCAAGGAAGTCAGCACTAAGAACGAAGTGGTAGTTTACCTGGGGGAAGCAATGACAAGTGACATCAAATGGAAAGATAACAATCCAACATCTTCAGAATAAACTGATATTTGCTAGTCATATGGAGAAAAAGATACAAGCTCAATTACTACCCACATTATACAAAATAAATTCTTTGATTATCGATCTAAATTTTAGTGATAACTAATAAAATGTTTAGAATAACAAAATAAATATACTTGTGTTCTTACAATAACAAAATTTGTCTCAAGCAGCACAAAATGCATTCATCATGTGGGTTAAATGACACAATGGACCATATTAAATTAAGAGATGGCTCTCATCAAAAGACGTATACACACACACACACACACACACATAGAGGAACATATAGGGACATCGTAGCTACTACACTATAACATGGGGAACGGAGCAAGACTCTGTCACAAAAGAAAAAAAAAAAAAACACGTTTTATGCTGGATATGGTGGCTAATGCCTCTAATCCTGGCACTTTGGGAGGCCGACGCGGGGGAATGGCCTGAAGTTGGGAGTTCAAGACAAGCCTGGCCAGCATGGTGAAACCCCGTCTCTACTAAAAATATAAAAATTAGCCAGGCATGGTGATAGATACCTGTAATCCTAGCTACTTGGGAAGCTGAGGCAGGAGAATCGCTTGAACCCAGGAGGTAGATGTTGCAGTGGGCCAAGATCACGCCATTGCCCAGCTTGGGCAACCGTGTGAGACTCCTGGTCAAGACACACACAAAAACAACAACAGCAAAATCCCTTAAATTTAATACGATATTTTATAAACTGAATGAGCCATTTCCACACATGCACTTGTTCCTTTAAAATATTGTCCTGAGTTTTAACAAATTTTGTCTTGCAGTTATTCTGTAGTTAATATTCCAGGCCAGTTTGGAGAAGCAGACTTGGTTGTCCCTAATATGATTTCAAGGATGTGTAGTCTGTTGAAAGAACTGGTTGAAATTTCTACCACATTGATTACATTTGGAAGGTTTCTCTCAAGTAGGAATAATTTGGCAAAGCCTGAAGACACACTACTGCTTAAAGGCCCTTTCATGTTCAGCACATTTGTAGGTGTTTCTCCTCTATATGTTCAATCAAACTACAAAGGTGTGGGCATTTGTTTTGTGTCACTTTAAGTTCTGGGGTACATGTGTACACGTTGCAGGTTTGTCACATAGGAAACTGTGTACCACTGTGGTTTACTGCACCTACCAACCCATCACCTAGGTATCAAGGCAAAAATGCATTAGCTATTTTTTCCTGATGCTCCCCTTCCCCAACCCGCCACTCCCATCAGCAGGCCCCAATGTGTGTTGCTCCTTTCCCTGGGCCCACGTATTCTCATTGTTCATCTTCTACTTGTAAGTGAGAAAATATGGTGTTTGGTTTTCTGTTCCTTTGTTAGTTCCCTGGGGATAATGGCTTCCAGTTCCATCCATGTCCCTACAGTGGATATGATCTCATTCCTTTCTATGGCCGCATAGTATCCCATGGTGTATATGTACCACATTTTCTTTATCCAGTCTATCACTGATGGTCAATCTGGTTGATTCCAGGTCTCTGAACATTTGATTTTTTAAAAAGTCTTACCACATTTGTTATATTTGTAAGGCTGCCCTCTAGTATGAGTACTCTGCTTCCATTTTGATGTTCATGTAGAAGCCTTAGCATGCACATTACATTTCTTTGGTTCCTCTCAAAGATGGATATTCTGATGTCCGGTGAGTTCTGATACTTGGGGAAAGCCTCTGACACATACATTTATATGATTTCCTTTCAGTATAAACTCTCTTATGACAAGTAGTGATTGAACTCCAGTAAAGGTTTTCCCACTCTCATTTCATTGGTACATCTATGTCCTTTGAATTATCTATAGATTCATAAGTTTTGGCTTTTGGGAATTCTTGCCACACATATTATACTTCTGTGATTTATCTCCAGGATGTATATTCTTACACCTAGTGAGTAGTGAACACTAGCTTACAACATAGGTATATTCACTGTATGTGTAAAGGTGTTAGGTCACAATTGCATTGTTAGAAGAAAATACCAGAGGTTGACCGATGTATAAAGAAAAGAGGTTTAATTGGCTCACACTTCTGCAGGCTTAACAGGAAACAAAATGCTGGCATCTGATCACCCTCTAGGGAAGCCTCAGAAAGGTTTAAATCATGGTGGAAGGCAAAGAGGGTGTAGGTATTTCACATTGTAAGAATGAGAGCAAGCAACAGGGAAGTGCTGTACACTTTTAAACATACAGACCTCAGGAGAAGTCACACCCAGGACAGAACCAAGAGGATAATGCTAAATCCTGAGATCCAACGATGATGCCGAATCTTTCTTAACTGGAGAAATCCACCTCCATGATCCAATCACCTCCCAATGGAACCCACCTCCAATACTGGAGATTACAATTCCACATGAGATTTCAAAGGAAGGGATAAATATACAAGCTATATTATTAAGTATGAATTATTCGGTGATTCCAGAAGCTAGGACAATGTCTAAGGCCTTGTCATTATTAAGTTGTAAGATTCTCTCCAGTATGTCTTATTTGATGTTTAGTGAGGCCTGAGCAACAAATAAAGGATTTCCCACACTCATTACATTTATAAGGTTTTTTTGCCAGAATGAATTCTTTGGTGTTTGTTGAGGGAAAACAACCGTCCAAAGGCCTTGCCACATTCAGTACATTTGTATCTTTTCTCTCCAGTGTGGATTCTCTGGTGACTTACAAGATGTGAACTATGCCTGAATCCCTTGCCACACACATCACATTTATATGGTTTCTTTCCTGCATGAATCATCTGATGTGCAGTGACGTTTGAGCTCTGTGTAAAGGTTTTTCCACACTCATTACATTTGTAGAGTCTGTCTCCAGTATGAACTGTCTCATGAAGTCTAAGGTGGACATGCTGACTAAAGGAATTCCCACATTGAATACATTTGTAAGGTTTCTCTCCTGTATGAATTCTCTGATGTCTATTGAGTGTTGAGCCCTGATTAAAGGATTTGCCACATTCATTACATTTGTAAGGTTTCTCTCCAGTATGAACTCTCTGATGCCCTAGAAGATGTGAGTATTGACTGTAGACCTTGCCACATTCATTGCATTTGTAGGGCTCCTATCCACTATGAATTCTTTGATGGACTGTAAGACATGTGCATTGACTGAAGACCTTGCCACATTCTTTGCATTTGTAAGGTCTCTCTCCAGTATGAATTCGCCGATGTACTTTAAGACCTAAATGTTGACTGAAGACCTTGCCACATTCTTTCCATTTGTAAGGTTTCTCTCCGGTATGAATTTTTCCATGCATTGAAAGATGTGAATGCTTACTGTAGACCTTGCCACATTCATTGCATTTGTAAGCTTTCTCTCTGGCATGAATTTTCTAATGCACTGAAAGATGTGAATGCTTACTGTAGACCTTACCACATTTATTGCCTTTGTAAGGTTTCTGTCCAGTATGACTTCTCTGATGCATTGTCAGACTTGAACATTTACTGAACACCTTGCCACATTCATTGCATTTGCAAGATTTCTTTATAGTATGACTTCCCCGATGCACTGCAAGACTTGTACATTTACTGAAGACCTTGCCACATTCATTGCATTTGTATTGTTTCTCTTCACTGTGGATTCTCTGGTGACATCCAAGATTTGATCTGTGTCTGAATGCCTTGCCACATACATCACATTTATGTGGTTTCCTTCCTCCATGGATTACCTGATGTAAAGTGAGGTTTGAGCTCCGTTTAAAGGCTTTGCCACACTCATTGCATTTGTAAGGTTTCTCTGTAGTATGCCTCATCTGATGAGTAGTAAGACTGGAAGACTCTCCAAAGGTTTTGCCACATTCATTAAACACGTAAGATTTTCCCCTAATGTGTGGAGAAACTAAACAGCCATTATTACTTGTCTTCTCCATTTGATCTCATTCATAAGTTCTGCCCTCAGTTTGAACTTTCTACAGTTCAGCAAGGCTCGTGACTGAAAGCTTGCTGTAAGCTGGTTTTCAGTATGCTTGTTTTCTACATCATCTTGACTATGTTGAGCTCTTTTACCAGCAGTATTGTTTTCATGGGGCACTGGCACTTCTTTATGAATTTCTTTCACCATCTTTCCATTGAAGCTCAAGTCCATGTAGATTTTTCTGTATTTCCCTGAAGTATAAATTTTCAAGATTGTAGCTTTGATGTCTTTCCAGAGTCAATGTTTGGAATCCTTTTCTTGTATTACTGTTCTCTGTTGGTCATAATTCCTTAATCATACATTTAGGAGAGATACCTGCAAAATATAATGAACATGGGTTTTTTCAATAACTATTATTGATAAATATTTTATATTGGAACCATACTACACTAAACATAATGTTTATACTAGACAGGTGTGAAAGTTCTCCACCATGATCTTCTATTTTTAAAAATACAAAACAAATAGAATTCTGTAGTAAAGAAAGGGTGACAACATGTAATTCAAATTAATTTAGGAATGCCTAGTTTGAAACATCCTACAACCAAAGACTCATCTTGTGCAAACATACATTTGCAATAAAACAAGTATTTTGTGACCAATGACACCAATTACACACCAACTGGCAGTAAACATATGGCTTTCTCAGAACAGAAAAGAGCCGGGCGCGGTGGCTCAATCCTGTAATCCCAGCACTTTGGGAGGCCGAGGCAGGTGGATCACAAGGTCAAGAGATCGAGACCATCCTGGTCAACATGGTGAAACCCCGTCTCTACTAAAAATACAAAATATTAGCTGGGCATGGTGGAGCGTGCCTGTAATCTCAGCTACTCAGGAGGTTGAGGCAGGAGAATTGCCTGAACCCAGGAGGCGGAGGTTGTGGTGAACCGAGATCGCGCCATTGCACTCCAGCCTGGGTAACAAGAGTGAAACTCCGTCTCAAAAAAAAAAAAGTTTTTACCATAAAGGGCTGTTGAATTTTGTCAAAGGCCTTCTCTGCATCAACTGAGTTAGTCATGTGGGATGGGGTGAAGGGACTTGGCATGTAAGAAGGACATAAATTTTGGGAGTCCAGTGCACAGAGTGTAATGAGCAGAATCATGCTTCCAAAAAACCATATCCTGCAGTGCCAACACCCACTACCTCAGAATATGACTGCATTTAAATACAGGGCATTTAAAGAGGTGATTAGGTTAAAATAAGCTTTGAACCCACTGACTGACTTCCTTATGAGAAAAGGAGATTTAGCTGGGTGCAGTGGCTCATGCCTATAATCCTCACACTTTGGGAGGCCAAGGTAACTGGGAGATAACTTGCGTTCTTCTGTTAGCTGAGATGTTTGATGATAAATGAAAGCAGAAAGTTTGTGAGTTATTTACATTATTTCCACAGAAAGGCTATATGCCCTAGGCCATAAAGAAAAAGAGATCCACCAGGCTCGATGGCTCACGCCTGTAAATCCCAACACTTTGGGAGGCTAGGCGGGCGTATCACGAGGTCAAGAGATGGAGACCATCCTGGCCAACATGGTGAAACCAGTCTCTACTAAAAGTACAAGAATTATCTGGGCGAGGTGGCGCACGCCTGTAGTCCCAGCTACTCAGGAGGATGAGGCAGGAGAATTGCTTGAACCTGGGAGGCAGACGTTGCAGTGAACTGAGATTGCGTTGCTGCACCCCAGACTGGCGACAGAGCAAGACTCCGCCTCAAAAAGAGAGAGCGAGAGATCTACAGCTTATCTGCTTCCTCCATTTTGTTTATCTGTCCTAGACCATGAAGAATGATTTATAGCTTATTTGCTTTATCTCTTTGCTTTCCCTTGGTCCTTCCGGGCTGACTCCTTTTCCCCAATTAGGGCTCTACAGACTCTACCCTAAAAGGGCATTTTTCTCACCCTCCTATAAAATCCCTCCCACAAACCAGGATCCTATTGCCCAGCATGAAAATTTTGTTGGAAAAAAAACTGAGGTAGCATGGACCTAACTTCTTTCTCTTCTTCAAAACTCACTTCACCTCTTCTTCTCTCTCCTGTGTTTATATTTCTAGACTGGCCTCCGCAATTCTAGGGTCCCCAGTGAATCCTTGGGTTGACATGTAAGGGAAGAACCCATAGGGTTAGGAAATCCCTGACGCTCAGAGGTAACTTTTTGGATGTGTGGATGCACTCTTAACTGTCCTCACGTTACCAGAAAGGGGTCCTGATCCAGAACCTGAGACTGCCATTGCACAATTAGAAATTAGAAAATAATAATAATTATTATTTATTTTATTATTATTATTTTTTTGAGACTGAGTTTCACTCTTGTTACCCAGGCTGGAGTGCAATGGCGCGATCTCAGCTCACTGCAACCTCCACCTCCTGGGTTCAGGCAATTCTCCTGCCTCAGCCTCCCCAGCAGCTGGGATTACAGGCACGCACCACCATGCCCAGCTAATGTTTTGTATTTTTAGTAGAGACGGGGTTTCACCATGTTGACCAGGATGGTCTTGATCTCTTGACCTCGTGATCTACCCACCTCAGCCTCCCAAAGTGCTGGGATTACAGGCTTGAGCCACCGTGCCCGACAGAGAACTTAGAAAATTATTACAGTGAGAGAGTTCTGACCTAATCACCTCCATCTTGCTTTTAACCTCCAGGCTGCCTTGTTCATTCCTGGGCATAAGCTGAACTAAGTTTGGGAGGAACTTAGTTTATAGTTTGAAACAAAGACATTAATAGCCCTTTCCCAAAACAAACCCCCTTCCTGCTTGGACTAGATTGTCTTTGTAAGACTAACAAATTAAGTACAAAATGAGAGATTATGGTTTAGGAATCAGGTAGCTGGAGGCTACAAGATTCTGACTGTTTGTAAATTGTTCCTGGGGATAACATTACCATTATAAAACGTAAGATCGGTGCTTGAGATATTTTGCAGACCCTACACTTGATGGATCACCTGACACCAACCCAGATCCATAAACTGGCTCTTCTGGTCTTGTGACCTTGTAGGAGGGGAGCCCCATAAGTGCGGAGGCAGAAGCCAAAAGCCTTAGCCTATATCCATATAAATAATGAAGAAGAAAGTAACTAGAAATACAACGCAGTAGTTATTAGTTATTCATAGGTGATCTTAATTCTTTCACTAATGCCTCTCAGGTCGAAAGTGTGAACCTGGGGCGACACTGTGATATGAATGACCCTAAGGCAAGACACTTTAAGCCTCTGTCAAGCCCGAATAAGGGCTGCTGGAGGGTGCCTCGGCTGTGCGGCAGCGCCAGCACTGGGAAAGCGCCCGCTGTTTAGCCAGCTAGGGAAGGAGATGTCCAAAATAGCTGAGATGTCTCTTTCCTCTGAGGAGTTAAGAGAAAACTCCACTTCACTAAGCTCTTGCGGTAGGCCTGATGCTGTCAGGCCTGCAGACATCCAGGGGCTTCATTGTCGCAATGTGATGCTGTGCTTCCGTGGTCACGTCAGTCTCATGATCCACTTCTGCACCTGGTTCCTTTTTTCTTGTAAGAATTAATCAGTAAAAGTAAGGTAAATCTTAATGTCTTTGTGACAAGTATGGAAAATAGGTTGATGCATTGTGCCCCTTACCTCATCTCGGCTACGGAAAATTCCTGAGCCCCTACCTGTATGACACGTGATGTACTTGACCCTATCACTACCACACCCTCTTTTACCCTGCCCCTAGTCTTGGATCACCAAGGACATGCCCTACCTACCCTGCCCCCAGCTTTTGTACTCAATAAAAGAGAGTGCGGACACTCGCGGCCACTGCAGGACTCTGTGTTTTGGTTAGCGGTGGACCCCTGGGCCCAAACTTTCTTTGCTCTATCTCTGTGTCTTGTGTCTTTTATTTCTACAATATTTCACCTCCACTCCTGTAGAGAGGGCTCACAAGGACCTGTAAGGCTGGACCCTACATGACCCTGCCCAGGAACTGACTCATTGCAAAAGGACAGCTTCAACTCTCTATGATTTCATTTTCTATGCAACCAATCAGCATTCCCAACTGACCCCTACCCATCAAATTATCCTCAAAAACCCTGATCCCAGAGTTTTCGGGGAGACTAATTTGCATGATAATAAAATTTCAGGTTCCTGTATAGCCAGCTCCATGTGAATTAAACTCTTTTATCTTGATGAATTGGTTCTGTCTAGGCAGCGGGCAAGGA
This sequence comes from Sapajus apella, assembly GCF_009761245.1. Lineage (NCBI taxonomy): Eukaryota > Metazoa > Chordata > Mammalia > Primates > Cebidae > Sapajus > Sapajus apella. The sequence goes on along the minus strand of NW_022437084.1, from coordinate 547,618 downwards.
GAACCTGTTAGGTAGCTACAACCAAAAGGGAGGGTTCTTGGATCTTGTGCAAGAAAGAATTATGGGTGAGTTCACATTGTAAAGTGAAAGCAAGTTTACTAAGCAAGCAAAGGAATAAGACAGGGTACAGGGACTTACGCCTGTAATCCCATCACTTTGAAAGACACTGAGGTGGGCAGATTGCTTGAACCCAGGAGTTCGAGAGCAAACTTGGCAACATGACAAAACCCATCTCTACAAAAAAATCCAAAAATTAGCCATGGTAATGGTGTGCACCTGTAGTGCAAGCTAGTTGGAAGGCTGAGGTGGGAAATCGCTTGAGCCTCGGAGGTGGAGGTTTCAGTGAGCCAAGATGGCGTTACTGTGCTACTGCTTTGGTGATGGAACCAGACAGTCTCGAGAAAAAAAGAAAAATGAATTCAGACTCTTTAATTCAACACTGAAATGTTTACTCTTGAAACTCATGACACCCAGGTTGAGACTCAATTTTTCTTCATGTTAAAAACTTTATACATGTCCTTTCTTCATGCATACATAGGACACTTTACACAACATAATTGTTGAAAATGCTTCTGAAATACTGTTACAACAAATTGTCTATATTTTTATAACTGTACTATAAAATATATATCAGTCAACAAATATTAAATAATTTAATAAAAGATGCATTTTTCTTTTTTTTTGAGACGGAGTTTCGCTCTTGTTACCCAGGCTGGAGTGCAATGGCGCGATCTCGGCTCACCGCAACCTCCGCCTCCTGGGTTCAGGCAATTCTCCTGCCTCAGCCTCCTGAGTAGCTGGGATTACAGGCACGCGCCACCATGCCCAGCTAATGTTTTGTATTTTTAGTAGAGACGGGGTTTCACCATGTTGACCAGGATGGTCTCGATCTCTTGACCTCGTGATCCACCTGCCTCGGAAGATGCATTTTTCAAAGGCTCTTTTAACAAAGCATATTTGAAGTTACCATAATAAACATTGTATTCCCTTTCTCAGTTGTAGCATACTTTTTATTTGAGATGGGGTCTCACTGTATTGCCCAGGCTGCAGTGTGCTGGTGCTGTCACAGCTCACTGTAGCCTCCACCTCCCCAGGCTCAAGTGATCCTCTCACTTCAGTTTTTGTATTTTTAGTAGAGATGAGGTTTCATCATGTTGCCTAGGCTGTTCTCAAACTTCTGGGCTCAGGCAATCTGTCCACCTCAACCTCCCAAAGTGCTAAGAATATAGGCATGAGCCACAGAGCCCAGCCAAAACTACATTTTAAAAATAATTTTTTATCATTGTACACTCAACTAGAAACCATTTAACCCAATTTATGGACTTACATTTCTTCCATTGAAGAACTTGAAGGATCCATATCTCAAGGTGGCATTCTCAGATTTGTGTGGCAAAAAATGTACAGAGAAATGACAGATGCTGGCCAGGTGGGGTGGCTCATGCCTGTAATCCCAACACTTTGGGAGTTCAAGGTGGGCAGATCGCCTGAGGTCAGGAGTTCAAGACCAGCCTGGCCAACATCGTGAAATCCCATCTTTACTAAAAATGCAAACAATTTTGGCCAGGTGTGGTGGCTCACACCTGTAATCCCAGCACTTTGGGAGGCTGAGGTGGGCACATGTTCAGCACATTGATAGGATTTTTCTCCGACATAAATTCTCTCACACTCCAAAAGCAAACATGATTTGTTAGAAAGTCTTACTACATTTGTTACATTTGTAAGGTAACTCTTCAGTATGAATACTCAGGTTTCCATTTCGATGATGTTCAGGTAAAAGCCTTACCACACACATTACATTTGTGTGGCTCTTCTCCAAGTTGTATATTCTGATGTCTGGTAAGTTCCAATGCCTGGAGAAAGTCTCTGGCACATACATGTAGATTTCCTTTCAGTATAAACTCCCTTATGTCCAATAGCGATTGAACTCTAGTAAAGGTTTTGCCACACTCTTTTCAATTGTAAAGCATCTCTGCACTTTAAATTATCTATCGATCCACAAGTTTTGATCTTTGAATGGAATTCATGCCATACACATTACACTTCTGTAATTTCTCTCCAACGTGTATATTCTTATGCCAGGTGAGCAGTGAACACTAGCTTAAAACTTAACTACATTTACTGCATATGTAAATGTATTAGGCTATATTTGAATTGCTATAAAGATATACCTGAGGCTGGGTAATTTATAAAGAAGTTTAATTGACTCACAGTTCTACAGGCTTTACAGGAAACATGGTGCTGACATCTGCTCACCTTCTGGGGAAGCCTCAAGAATGTTAAAATCATGGTGGATGGCTAAGGGGGAGTGGACATGTCACATGGCAAGAAGAGAAGCAAACAAGAGGAAGGTTCCTACACTTTTTTTTTTGAGACAGCGTCTTCCTGTCATCCAGGCTGGAGTGCAGTGGCAGATCTTGGCTCACTGCAACCTCTGTCTCCTGGGTTCAAGTGATTCTCATGCCTCAGCCTCTTGAGTAGCTAGGATTACAGGTATGCATCACCATGCCCAGCTAATTTTTGTGTTTTAGTAGAGACAAGGTTTTACCATGTTCACCAGCCTGGTCTTGAACACCTGGCCACAAGTGACCTGCCCACTTAGACCCCCCCAAATGCTCAGATTACAGGGATGATCCACTGTGCCTGGCCTGCCATACACTTTTAAACAACAATATCTCACCGGAACTCACTATCCTGAGAAGAGCACCAAGGGGGTGATGCTAAACCATTCTTGAGAAATCCACCCGTTATCCAGTCATCTCCCACCAGGCCCCACCTCCAATTCGGGGTATTGAAATTCCACAAGATTTCAGAAAGAAGTGAAAGTTATACAAGCTATATCAGTAAGTATGAACTATTTGAACCCAGAAGTTAGGAGAGCATCTAAAGGCCTTGCCGCATTCAGTTTAGTTGTAAGGTTCTCTCCAATATGTTTTGTCTGATGCTTAGTGAGGCCTGAGCGACTAATAAAAGATTTGCCACACTCATTACATTTATAAGGTTTTTCTCCAGAATGAATTATTTGGTGTTTGCTGAGGCAAGAAAACCGCCCAAAGGCCTTGCCACATTCAATACATTTGTATGGCTTTTCTCCAGTGTGATTTCTTTGATGGTACACCAGCTTTGACCTTTCAATAAAAGCTTTACCACATTCATTACATTTATAAGGTTTCTCTCCAGTATGCATTTTCTGATGATTAACCAGAATTGAGCGCACTCTAAAAGCTTTGCCACACTCTTTACATGTGTAAGGTTTCTCTCCGGTATGAATACTCCGATGACGCACTAATGTTGACTGATGACGAAAGACCTTGCCACATTCACTACATTTGTAAGGTTTCTCCCCCGTATGAATTCTCCGATGCCTTGCAAGGTTTGAAGTGGAATTAAAGACCTGGCCACATTCAGCACATTTGTATGGCATCTCTCCAGTATGTCTTCTCTGATGGTATGTCAGGCCTGTTATATGACTAAAAGTTCTACCACAATGGCTACATTTGTGTGGTTTCTCTCCAGCAGGATTTCTGTGATATTTTGCAAGTTTTGAACTTTGGATAAATGCCCCATCAAACTCATTACAATTGTAAGATTTCTCTCCAGTATGAATTATCAGATGTTTAGTGAGGCTTGAACGCTGAGTATACACTTTGCCACAATCATTACATTTGTAAGGTTTCTCTCCAGTATGAATTTTCCGATGACGTGCTAGGCATGAGTAGTAACTAAAGACCTTGCCACATTCATTACATTGAAAGGGCTTCTCTCCAGTATGAATTCTCTTATGATTTGAAAGGTTTCCACTGTCATTGAAGACCTTGCCACACACATTACATTTGTAAGGTTTCTGCCCAGTGTGAATTCTTAGATGACGTGCTAGGCATGAGTAATTCCTGAAGACCATGCCACATTCATTACATTGGAAAGGTTTCTCTCCTGTATGTATTCTCTTATGAATTGAAAGGTTTCCACTGTAATTGAAGACCTTGCCACACGCATTACATTTGTAAGGTTGCTCCCCAGTGTGAATTCTTAAATGCCTTACAAGGCATGAATTTTCACTAAAGACCTTTCCACATTCATTGCATTGGTAACGTTTCTCTTTGGTATGAATTATCTTATGTCTAGTGAGTAATGAACCCTGTTTAAAGGCTTTGCCACATTTATCACATTTGTAAGGCTTCTCTCCAGTATGAATTCTCCGATGCCCCGCAAGATGTGAATGCTGACTGAAGACCTTGCCACATTCATTGCATTTGTAAGGTTTCTCTCCAGTATGACTTCTCTGGTGCCTTGCAAGTTGTGAACGTTGACTGAAGACCTTGTCACATATATCACATGCATATGGTTTCTCTCCTGTATGGATTATCTGATGTGTAGTGAGGCTTGAGCTCCGTTTAAAGGTTTTGCCACATTCATTACATTTGTAAGGTTTGTTTCCAGTATGAACTGTCTGATGAGTTGCCAGGTTGGAACTTTGACTAAAAGACTTTCCACATACATTGCATTTGTATGGTTTCTCTCCAGTGTGGATTCTCTGGTGATTTACAAGATTTGAATTTTGCCTGAAGACCTTGCCACATATATCACACTGATATGGTTTCTCTCCTGTATGGATTATCTGATGTGTAGTGAGGCAAGAGCCTTGTTTGAAGGTTTTCCCACATTCATTACATTTGTAAGGTTTCTCTCCAGTGTGAATTCTCTGATGTATTGTAAGGTTGTAACTTTGGCTGAAGGACTTGCCACATTCATTACATTTGTATGGTTTCTCTCCAGTGTGACTTCTCCAGTGATTTACAAGATCTGAATTTTGTCTGAAGATCTTGCCACATACATCACATTGATATGGTTTCCGCCTTGTATGGGCTATCTGATGTATAGTTAGTAGTGAGCCCTGATGAAAGGCTTTGCCACATTCATCACATTTGTAAGGTTTCTCTGTAGTATGTATCATCTGATGGTTAATAAGACTTGAAGACACTCTAAACGTTTTGCCACACTCATTACATATATAAGGCTTTTCCCTAATGTGTGTTTTCTCAAGTTGGATAGGTAATGACAGTTGCAAAAACTCATTCCTATATTTCCTAGAAATGTTGGTTTGGACACGAGGAAGAATTATTTGAAGTGGTGACACTAAGGAACCATTATTAACTGTTCTCTCAGTTTGGTTACATTCATAAACTTTCCCTTCAGTTTGAAATTTCTGCAGTTCTGTCAGATGTGACTGAAAGCTTAATGTAAGCTGATTTTCAATACATTTGTTTTCTACATTCTCTGGACTATGATGACCTCTTTTACCAGTAAGATTATTTTTATAGGTCATTGGCACTTCTTTACAATTTATTTCACCATGTTTCCATTGAAATTCAAGGTCCAGTAGATTTTTCTGGATTTCCCTTAAGTAAATATCTTCAATGTCATAGCATTCATGTCTTTCCAGCGTCATTGTTCGGAATTTTTCTCCTGTATTATTGTTCCCTATTGGTGGTAATTCCTTGGTCGTACATTTAGGAATTATACCTACAAAATATAATGAACATGGGTTTTTGTTGTTGTTGTTTGTTTGATTGATTTTTGAGAAAAAGTCTCACTTTGTTGCCTAGACTGGAGTGCGGTAGCATGATCTCAGCTCACTGCAACCTCTGCCTTCTGGGTTCAAGTGATTCTTCTGCATCAGCCTCCTGAGTGGTTGGGACTACAGGCACATGCCACCATGCATGGCTAATTTTTTTATATTTTTAGTAGAGATGGGCTTTCACCATATTGGCCAGGCTGGTCTCGAACTCCTGACCTTGTGATCCCCTGCCTCGGCCTCCCAGAGTTCTGAGATTACACACGTGAGCCACCAGGCCAAGCCAAACATGAGTTTTAAAAATAATTAGTATCATTTGTTTTTTGTTTTTTTAAATAACTAGTATTTGTAAATATTTTATATTGAAAATATACTGTGCTAAAAGTAACATTTATACTAGACAATTACCAAACTTTACCACAGCGATCTTCTATTTTTACAAATAAAAAAGGAGTAGAATTATTTAGTAAAGAAAGAGTAATCACATGTAATTCAAATCAATTTTAAGGAAGCCTAGTTTCAAACATTCAATGACCAAAAGACTAATGTTGTGCAAACATATATTAGCACTAAAGCAAGTATTTTTCCAACATGACCCTAAATCATACACCAACTAGCAGCAAACATATGGCTCTCTCATAATAGAAAAGTTATATATATATATTTACTTCATATTTATTGTGCACAAATAAATGCCAAACTACAGCTAAATATCAACAAGTTCAACTAATTAATGATCTATGTAAATGGCAAGCTAGAATTATAAATGAAAAATTATACTGGGAAAATGAGAAAAAAATTTTGAAGTTATAAAAGTAAGTTATTTTTCTGCATACTTATCACATACATATTAAACATGTTAAACTATCTATTTCTGGCCAGGCATGGTGGCTCATGCCTGTAATCCCAATATTTTGGGAGTCCAAGGTGGGTAGATAACAAGGTCAGGAGTTCAAGACAAGCCTGGTCAACATGGTGAAACCCCATCTCCACTAAAAATACAAGAATTAGCTGGGCATGGTGGTGTGCACGTGTAATCCCAGCTACTCAGGAGGCTGAGCCAGGAGAATTGCTTGAATCCAGAGGCAGAGGTTGCAGTGAGTCAAGATCGGGCTATGGGCACTCCAGCCTGGGCAACAGAGCAAGACTCCATCTTGGAAAAAACAAAACAAAACTATCTATTTCCATAAAAAACAGACATTTGCAACACTAACAAGCATTGCAGGTCAGCTATATTGACTTATGTCTGCCAAAGCTCATATGTTGGGGACCTAATCCTCAGTGTAATATTACTCAGAGATATGAACTTTGGGAGGCAATTAGGTCAGCATGGTGGGTAGAATTTCAGGAATGGAATTAGAGGAGATGTGAAAAAGCTTTTGCTTTTTGCATGGCAATCCTTCTGCCATGTCAGGACACAGAAAGAGTTAGCCATGGTACACCAGGAAAAGGGTCTACACCAAAAACCTGGTGTTGACATCTGGACTGCGCATCACCCGGATCTGTGAAAAGCAAATTTCTGTTGTTTAAACCACCCTATTGGCCGGGCGTGGTGGCTCGCGCCTGTAATCCTAGCACTTTGGGAGGCTGAGGTGGGTGGATCACCTGAGGCCAGGAGTTCAAAGCCAGCCTGGCCATCATGGTGAAACCCCATCTTAAAAAAAAAAAAAAAAAGAAACACCCTATCTATGGTATCTGCTATACCTGGCCACACTAAGGTAAAGCCAATATGCTGCCATCTCATTATAAACATGAAGCAATGGTGATATACCTTATTAAACAAATAAATTTGTGAGTCTTTACAATAAAATGCACAATATTCTAAGCTAGCAAACAGCACTAAGTTGTTTAAAAAAATCTTAACATAGGCCAGGCATGGTGGCTCATGCCTGTAATCCCAGCATTTTGGGAGGCTGAGGCGGGCAGATCACCTGGGGTCACTAATTTGAGACCAGCTTGGCCAACATGGTGAAACCCATCTCTACTAAAAATACAAAAATTAGCTAGGCATGGTGGCATGCACCTGTAATGGTGGCATTTTGGGAGGCTGAGGCACGAGAATAACGTGAACCCGGGAGGCAGAGGTTGCAGTGAGCTGGGATGGCACCACTGTACTCCAGCCTGGGCAACAGAGACTCTGTCTCAAAAAAAAAAAAAGGCAGCAGAATATCTATAGAAAGGGGACAGTGAAAGGCCAGATGCAGCATTATGAAGCTTTGTATTTTTTAATCAACAAGGCTTTGGTCTCAGTTAAATAATGGAGGGGCTCCCAAGAAATACTACAGAGAAAATACAAAAAAGCACAAGGGCAGATCTGAACTCCTACAGAAAACTTATCCTCACCCAGGAAGACCAGGTTCCTGTAGTTCTCCAACATCACATCCTTGTACAAAGCTTTCTGTGCAGGGTCCAGGCATTTCCACTCATCGTGAGAGAATTCTATGGTCACATCCCTGAATGTCAAAGGTCCCTGAAATGTAAAACACATTGCAACAAGCAGCAATGGGAGAGCTCTTATTTTTACGTAAAATGAGAACAGAGAACTGTCACATCAATTTGATTGAAGTGTGTGTTTTGACGTATCTATGCAAGGCAACTGTTAGAAAGTTGTGCATCCCTAATTTTATTTTGTTATAAAATTCAATAGGAGATTATTATATCCTCTAAATCAGCGTATGCTTCTCATTTTTGTGACAATACAAGAAATTTTGGACAATACAAGAAATATACAAAGAAATGAACATGTGGCTATCTGTATAAGTGTTAGATATTATGTTCAGTGTATCAATTGAGTGTCCAGAAGCTAGTATGCGAGTGGTATCTTTGAGATGACAATGTCTGCAGCGACTTTAAAGAAAGGTCAGAAACTAAAAACTGTGATGACCAGAGCAACAGCAATGACTGAAGTTTTGGAACACTCCGCATGTGCTGGGCACTTCTCCAAATGCTTTACATGTTCTAATTCAAATAACAACATAATAGCCTACAAGAGAGAGATTTGTTTCCATGTTACTAGAAGACAACTCTGGCACAGACACTGAAAAGTCACCTAGGTCAACAACCTGAAAATGGCAGAGCAAGCATCTGAACCCAAATGTCTGAGAATAAGTCTTAAATCAAAAGAAACAAACAGCCGGGCGTGGTGGCTCACACCTGTAACCCTAGCACTTTGGGAGGCTGCGGTGGGTGGATCACCTGAGGTCAGGAGTTCAAGACCAGCCTAGCCATCACGGTGAAACCCCATCTTTAAAAAAAGAAAAGAAAAAAAAAGAAACAAACAGTTAAATTATAGTTACAGTATGTCCTAGTCCCTCTGTGCTGCTATAACCAAATAAGACAGACAGTAATTTATGAACAATAGCAATGTATTTCTCATGATTCTGCTGTCTGGGAAATCTAAGATCAAGGTGCCAGCAGGACTGATGTCTGCTGACAGATGATCCCTGCTTCCAAGATGGTCTTGTTGCTGCACAGGGAACAAACGCTGTGTCCCCACATGGCAGAAGGGACAGAAGGGGCAAAAAGCAGTGAACTCTGTAGGAAAGGCCTTTTGATACCTCATTGATAAGAATACCATACCCACTGATAAGGGCAGACCCCTTGTGACCCAATCTCCTCCTAAAGGCCATACCTCATAATATTTATAGATTGGGCATTGGGGATTAAGTTTCAACATGAAATTGTGAAGAAGATAAAAAATAACTCAGACCATAGCATTCCACCCTGGCCCCAAAATTGATGTACTTCTCACAAGCAAAATACATTCCCTCCCGATGGCTCCCAAAGCCATAACTATTTCTACAACCAATTCAAAAGCCTATGGTCTAGAGTTGTATCTAACTATAATCTAAATAAGATATGGGTAAGACTCAAATGTGCGTTTCATCCAGAGGCAAACTGCTCTCCAGCTGTGAACCTATGAAATCAAACAAGTTATATGCTTCCAAAATACAATGGTGGGGCAGACACAGGTTAGATACTTTAATTTCAAAAGGGAGAAACAGGAAACAAGGGGTAGCTGTTCCCATGTAAGTCTGAAACCCAACAGGGGACACACATTAAATACTAAGGCTTGACAATAATCTTCTTTGACTCCATGTCCCACCTTCTGGACATCCTGGAGTAGGGGTTGGGTCTCAACATCCTGGGGATCCCTGCCCCAATGGTTTTGTTGGGATCACGTCACATAGAAGTTCTCACAGTGCCTGCAGCTCTCCCTCTCCTAAATACACTTTTAATTCTTCATATGGCCAGGCTGAGAATTTTCCAAATCTTTTACATTGGGCTTTGATTACAAATTGTTTTCAACTAATTTCTCTCTTCTCCCATTTTACTGTAAACAATTAAGAAGCCATGCAGCAACCTGAACAATTTGCTTTGAGGGTTTTTTTTGCCAAATATCTTGGTTCATCACTCTTAAATTCTTCCTTCCACAAAGTACTAAGACATGGACATAATCCAGAAAAATTCTCTGCTACTTTGTTACCAAGACGGGCTTTCCTAGTTTCCAGTAAGACATTCCTCATTTTCATGACACCTCTTCAGACTTGCCTGTATTGTCCATATTTCTAAAAACACTCTGATTGCAACCACTTAGATTGTCTACAAAACAGGTATTCAGTAAAGCTCTCCTCCTCTGAGCCCTCACCAGACTTGCCTTTAATGCTCTGCTAATGGCAAAACAGGCTTTTTCCAGAATTCACTTCAAAAGTGTGCCAATCAATATGTACCCACTACCAATTTCCAAAGCCACGTCTACTATATTTTTACTTAATAATTATAACAACACACTACTTCTGATACCAATTTCTATTAGTTTGTGCTGCTGTAACAAAATACTTTAGGTAATTATAAAGAACAAATTTCTTTCTCACAGTTATACAAATCAGGATGTACAAGACAAAGGTGCCAGTAAGTTGGTTGTCTGCTAAGGGCCTCATTTTCTTGTTTCAAGACAGGGTCTTGTTGCTAAGTCTTCCAGGAGTGAGGATGAATGCTGTGTCCTCACATCATGGAAGGCAAAAAACTAAGAGTGCACTCCATTCAACTTGGACTGCTCTTATAATCAGGAAGGTTCCTAATTCCATTAACTAGGGCACAGCCCCAGTGACTTAATCACCTTCCAGTGGCCATACTTCGTAATCCTACTGCATCAGAAATTTTCTGTATGAATATTGGAGAGAATATGATCAAACCACAGCATAGCATGGAAAGTACAATGACAGAGGGTTGCCTGAGAAAACTTGAATCAAGTTCAAGAATGACATAGAACTGCATAAAAGATCATTCTTTTTTTTTTTTTTGAGACGGAGTTTCGCTCTTGTTACCCAGGCTGGAGTGCAATGGCGCGATCTCGGCTCACCGCAACCTCCGCCTCCTGGGTTCAGGCAATTCTCCTGCCTCAGCCTCCTGAGTAGCTGGGATTACAGGCATGTGCCACCATGCCCAGCTAATTTTTTGTATTTTTAGTAGAGACAGGGTTTCACCGTGTTGACCAGGATGGTCTCGATCTCTTGACCTCGTGATCCACCTGCCTCGGCCTCCCAAAGTGCTGGGATTACAGGCTTGAGCCACCGCGCCTGGCCCAAAAGATCATTCTTTAAGCACACACATAATATATTACTATTCCTATAACTATTTAACCCATTTACATAATATAGAAAAAATTTTTAAATAAATTTGAAAAATTAAATCAGTGTACAGAAGAAGACATATAAAAACAGTTAAAACAACAACAACAGGGCCGGGCGCGGTGGCTCAAGCCTGTAATCCCAGCACTTTGGGAG
>NW_022437084.1:509578-536160 GCF_009761245.1 Sapajus apella | reverse complement strand
GTTTCACCATGTTGACCAGGATGGTCTCGATCTCTTGACCTGTAATCAAGGATTACAGGCTTGAGCCACCACCGCCCGGCCATAGAAAAAAATTTTAAATAAATTTGAAAAATTAAATCAGTGTGCAGAAGAAGACACATAAAAACAGTTAAAACAACAACAACAAAAAAGAAAAAGTTTAAGGCCATACAAACATTTAACATATAATTTCAACTCTGTTGTCAAGTCTGTATCTTAGGTAGATGAACGAAAAAAATAAAAATAAAACAAAATAATTTCAACTGTGAAAAAATAAGCTTATTTATGAAATGATGTGTCTTTTTTTTTTTTTTTTTGAGACAAAGTCTCCCTCTGTTACCCAGGCTGCAGTGCCGTGGTACAATCTCAACTCACTGCAACCTCTGCCTCCCAGGTTCAAGCAATTCTCACACCTCAGCCTTCTGAGTAGCTAGGACTACAGGCATGTACCACTACACATGGCTAAATTTTTTTGTATTTTTAGTAGAGGCATAGTTTCATCATGTTGGCAAGGCTGGTCTCAGACTCCTGGCCTCAAGTGATACACACACCCTGGTCTCCCAAAGTGCTGGGATTATAGGTGTGAGCCACCGCTCCTGGCCATGATGATGTGTCTTCTATAAAAACCAATGAAGGTCAGGCACACTGGCTCATACTTTAATCCCAGCACTTGGGGAGGCTGGGGCAGGTTGATCACCTGAGATCAGAAGTTCAAGACAAGCCTAGCCAGCATGGTGAAACCCCAAGTCTACTAAAACTACAAAAAGTAGCTGGGTATGGTGGCTCATGCCTGTAGTCCCAACGACTTGCAAGGCTGAGGCACGAGAATTGCTTAAACTGGGAGATAGATTCTGCAGTGAGCTGAGATCGCGCCACTGCACTCCAGCCTGGGCGACAGAGTGACACCCTACTTCAAAAAAAAAAAAAAAAAAGAGCAAAAAAACAAAACAGGCCAGGCACGGCAGCTCATGCCTGTAATCCCAACACCATTTTGAGGCCAAGGGAAGCAGATAACTTGAGGCCAGGAGTTTGAGACCAGCCTGGCCAACATTTTATCTCTACTAAAAATACAAAGATTAGTCAAGTGTGGTGGTGCAAGCCTGTAATCCCAACTACTCAGGAGGCTGAGGCACGAGAATCACTTGAACCCAGGAGGCGGAGGTTGTGCACATTAACATGTGACTTCCATGTGCAGCTTCTGTACTTCTGGTCAGCTGACTGCATCCAGATGTTGCCTCTAAACAATCTCTGCTGCCCACAGCTCTGACATCACGGGGCCCACACCCTGTCTCCATCTATCCCTGGGTGTGAGCCCCTCCCAGGACCATGCTCAGTGCAGCCTCTTTCCAAGTTAATGTCACTGGGTCACAGTGAGATAGAATCTAAGTGAGATGAGAGAAACTGAGGGAAGGCATGTGTGAATGCCAGCAAACACATCTGGCACGACGCTTCAGACTCAGAGAAGATTTGCAACTCCAATGCCTCGCATTTCAAAAAGGAAGGAGACAGAATGATCCACTAAGAATGTCATTTTACCTGTGTAAGAGCCATCCCTGACTCCTTTGCTTTCCTCTTCTTCCTCTTCTGGGCTTCCCTCTCAGTCAATATAATTAACTCTTTACAAGTCAAATCTGAAAGTGAAAAATCTGTTTAATGCTTGGAAACAACACATTCCTTTCTGTGCTACAACCACGAACACAGGGAAGACCTCAGCATGTGGAGAGACGGCCCACAGCATGGGAGGAATAAGGATAATAAATTCCTACACAAAGATCAAGTGGCTAGGAGTGGTGCCTCAGGCCTGTAATCCCAGCACTTTGGGAGGCCGACGTGGGTGGATCATGACGTCAGGAGTCCAAGACCAGCCTGATCAACATAGTGAAACCCCGTCTCTACTAAAATAATTAGCCGGGCATGGTGGTCGGCACCTGTAGTCCCAGCTACTTGGGAGGCTGAAGCAAGGAGAATCGCTTGCACCTGGGAGGCAGAGGTTGTAGTGAGACGAGATTGCACCACTGCATTCCAGACAGTGCAAGACTCCATTTCAAAAAAAAGAAAAAGACCAAGTGAGCTTTTTACTCTTTTCTTCAGAACTTACTACCCTCCTGGAGAAGCCCACATACAGGCTGCAGCAGTGGGGGGCTGGGTTGGCCTGGACTTCGGTTCAGGGCACAGACCCGGCCCTAATCAAACCCCATGCAGAGCATAGCCCTCACCTCTCTGTGGATCACAGGCTGATGACAGCCTTCAGAAATGGAAGGACACTGCCTTGATTCTCAATGCTGGATAGAAATTAAAATCAGGCTGGGTGCAGTGGCTCACGCCTGTAATCCCAGCACTTTGGGAGGTACAATCAAGTTGAGTACCTTAAACATTATGGGGGCTGGGCCCCACCCTATTGGAAGGCGAATCTCAGGTAAGGGGACATAAACCATGTTTGCAAAATGCCTTGGCACTCTAATGTGGACCCAGGGTTGCATAACTCTCAAAGGGGGCAAGACTAGCATAGCCCCAACCTCCCAGCTCTGCTCTTGGGACCTTGTCACCACTCTGCATACAATGGAAGGCAAAAGACAAGAATGAAACACAGAGACCTGTTTAATATGGACCAGAGGTAGGGGTGAGGGTATGGCTGGAGTGTTCAGTGGAGAGAGGAGGGAGGGTCACAGAAGTCCCCACTAAGAAGGCAATACCAGAACAAAGACCTGGGGGAGGAAGGGTGTTTGCACCTCACCTGAGGGGCCAGAGAATTCTAGGCAGAGGGACAGCCCAACTAGAGACCCTGAGGCAGGAGCAACCTCGGCCCCAGGAACAGGAAAGAGGCCTGCATGGCTGGAGTGGAGGCCCAGGCAGGAGATCAAGTCAGAGAGGTCTTGAGGGAGCAGACCAGGCACGGATGAGGTTTTCAAACATTTTTCTCCCACAGTTCACAGTAATTTTGGAAACAATGTATTACCTCATCTGCTTTAAGTAAACGTAACTTTTCTTTTTTTTATGATAATCTAGACAAAACTAACTTTTATTTGTCACGTGAATCAAAACGCTCCCATATAATGGCATGTCTTCTCTGTTTCAAATGTATGCTGACATGTAAACCTATGCCCAGGAAGTATAGGGTCACCTTCATGTGAGATGTGCGGGAGCACAGGGGAATGTACTTGGGGAGTTCAGGAAGTCACTTTTGGAAACACAAGGGTGGAGATACCTGTTAGATGGCTGAGCAGAGAGCTGAGACAGTAAGACAAAGGATTCTAGAGTTCAGGGACAGGTCTGCAGGGGACATGCAGGTGGGTGATATGGACCAGGTCTGTGTCCTTGGCCCAAATCTCACATTGAATTGTAATCCCCAGTGTTACTGGTGGGGCCTGGTGGGAGGTGGCTGGATCATGGGGGTAGATTTGTGAGGAATGGTTTCACACCAGCCCCTTGGTGATGTTCTTATCAAAGTGAGTTGTCAGGAGATCCAGTTGTTTAACAGTGTATAGTGGCCAAGGTGGGTGGATCACGAGGTCAGGATATCCAGACCATCCTGGCTAACACGATGAAACTCCATCTCTACTAAAAATACAAAAGAATTAGCTGAGTATGGTGCCATGCACCTGTAGTCCTAGTTACTTGGGAGGCTGAGGCAGGAGAATCACTTAAACCTGGGAGGCGGAGGTTGCAGTGAGCTGAGATTGTGCTACTATACTCCAGCCTGGGCAACAGAGCAAGACTCCATCTGAAAAAAAAAAAAAAAAAAGGCCGGGCACAGTGGCTCACGTCTGTAATCCCAGCACTTTGGGAGGCTGAGGCGGACGGATTACAAGGTCAGGAGTCCTAAACCAGCCTGGCCAACATGGTGAAATCCCGTCTCTAGTAAAAAAAAAAAAAATTCAAAAAAATTAGCTGGGCATGGTGGCACGTACCTGTAATATCAGCTACTCAGGAAGTTGAGGAAGGAGAATTGCTTGAACCCGGGAGGCGGAGGTTGCAGTGAGCTGGGATCACAACAGTGCACTCCAGCCTGACCCACAGAGCAAAACTCTTATCTCAAAAAAAAAAAAAAGTGTATTGCACCTCCCCCGTCACTCTCTCTTGCTCCTGCTCCCACCATGTGAGATGCCTACTCCTCCTTCACCTTCTGCCATGATTGGACTCTTCCTGCGGCCTCCCAGGAAGCAGATGCTGCTATGCTTCCTGTGCAGGCTGCAAAACACTGCACCAATTAAACCCCTGTTCTTTATAAATTACCCAGTCTCTAGCACTGAAATGTCCTTTGATGTGAAAAGTAAAAGGAAAAAAATATATACATCTATATATAAATTACCCAGTCTCTGGTGTTTTTTTTTTTTTTTGTTGTTGTTTTTTTAAAGATGGGGTTTCACCAGTTGGTCAGTCTGGTCTTGAACTCCTGACCTCAGGTGATCCGCCCACCTTGGCCTCCAAAGTGATTGGATTACAGGCGTGAGCCGCCACGCCTGGCTGTGGTGTTTCTTTATAGTAATTGGAGAATGCACAAATGCAGCGGTGTTTAGAGCCATAAGATGCGATGATGAGGAAAAACAGTGGGCGTGGACAGAGGCAAGAAGAGGTTAAAGGACTGAGCCATGAGTCATTCCCACATTCAGAAACGTTCATAGTCAGGACACAGAAGCAGAGGAAAGTGTGAAGTGGTCAGGGAGGTGACAGAAAAAATAAATAGCTCCTGAGAGGTAAAGAAAGACTAGAGCAGGAAACGAAACAGACTGGATTTAGAAATGAGGAGGTCACTGGTAACTCTGAAAAATGAAGTTATCAGTGGAATGGTGGATATCAAAGTTTGATCAGATGCATTCAAGAGAGAACTGGAGATAAGAAGTAAAGGCAGAGAGCAGAAGCAACATTTTAGAGCTGGGCGTGGTAGCTCACACCTGTAATCCCAACATTTTGAAAGGCTGAGGCAGGCAGATTGCTTGAGACCAGAAGTTCAAGACCAGCCTGGGCAACGTGGAAAAACCCTGTCTATACTAAAAATACAAAAATTAGCCACGTATGGTGGTGCACGCCTGTAATCCCAGCTACTTGGGAGGCTGAGGCTGGAGAGTTGCTTGAACCCAAGAGGCAGAGGCTGCATTGAGCTGAGATTGCACCATTGCACTCCAGCCTGGGTGTCAGAATAAGACTCTGTCTCAAAAAATAAAATAAAATAAAAAATAAAAGATTTTAGCATATTGTGCTCTTAAACACAGAAGGGGGTACTCACGACAGGCAGAAATGTAGTTAAGAGTATGTTTTGTTTTCATTAGGGCAGAGTGGAAGGAAACGGTAGGCTTTAGTGTCTGTGTGTTCGTGCATTTTAATGAACAATATCACCATCTGTGAACACTGTTCAAAGCAATTCCCTAGAAGTGAAAATGGGTGATGTGGTTGTTAAACAAATGTAATGGAAGGCAGTTGTTTTTGTCGTTTACTTTTTTATCTTATATTTTAAGTTCAGGGGTACATGTTTTTGTCATTTACTTTTTTAACTTATATTTTAAGTTCAGGGGTACCTGTGCAGGATGTGCAGGCTGGTTACATAGGTAAATGTGTCAAGGGGGTTTGATGTACAGATTAGTTCATCACCTGGGTATTAACTCTAGTATCCATTAATGATTTTTCCTGATTCTCTCCCTCCTCCCAATCTCTGTCCTTTGCTAGGTCAGTGTGTGCTGTTCCCTTCTGTGTCCATGTGTTCTCATCATTTAGCTCCCACTTATAAGTGAGAATGTGTAGTATTTGGTTTTCTGCTCATCCTTTAGTTTGTTAAGGATAATGGCCTCCAGCTCCACCCATGTCCCAGCAAAGGACATAATCTCATTCTTTTGTTTTGTTTGTTTTTGAGATGGAGACTCACTCTATGGCTCAGGCTGGAGTACAGGGCATGATCTCAGCTCACTGCAACCTCCCCCTCCCAAGTGATCCTCCTGCCTCAGCCCCCCAAGGACCTGGGATTATAGGTGCCTGCCACCACACCGGGCTGATCTGGTTCTTTTTTATAGGAGGGCCATTGTTCTGGATAGCCTCCCATACTACTAGACCAAGCCACCAAGAATATTTATTAATTGGGCCAGGCGCGGTGGCTCACGCCTGTGATCCTAGCACTTTGGGAGGCTGAGGCAAGCAGATCACGATGTCAGGAGATCAAGACCATTCTGGCTAACACAGCAAAACCCCATCTCTACTAAAAATACAAAAAAAATTAGCCGGGCGTGGTGGCACATGCCTGTAATTCCAGCTACTCAGGAGGCTGAGGCAGAAGAATGGCTTGAACCTGGGAGGTGGAGGTTGCAGTGAGCTGAGATCACGCCACTGTACTCTAGCCTAAGCGACACAGCCAGACTCCATCTCAAAAAACAAAAGAAAAAAATTATTCATAAGAAAGAGAAATGAACACCAGGATTTAATGCAGGAGATGATAGGCAAGTTCTACTGTTTTATGCAAATACACTTGGGATCATGATCAGAGCTGCCCTTATCTATAAAGCTGCTAACCCCCCGGGGCCTTGAAGGGAAACGATAAACATCAGCTGCCAGTCTTTTGGCTCTACAAGACGGCCTGAGCCATGAGAATTCTTGTTCTGGATTGCTTCCACCAGTGCTTTATCCCTTAAATCAGGAAGCACTCTGCAAGTAACAGACTGCCTTTTAAAGTTCCTTCATGTTGGACGATGCCCCTGGCCAACCAGAGCCCCATGAGCTCAACTCAGCAAGTGTTCAAAGGGTTTGCTTGCCTCCAAATACAAAGTTTCTAATCGGGGGGTCACAAGGACCTTTACAGCTCACTACACTATGGAAAGGATTGTCAATGCTATGAAAGTTTAGAGCCCCAATACAGAGAACATGATACAAGTCTGCAAGGACTACACCATTGAAGACTTCATCATTGCTATAAACAAAAAAGGCTCTGAAAGCCATCAAGCTCAAAACAATATATATTTCCCCTCCCCCTGAGATGGAGTCTTGCTCTGTGGCCCAGGCTGGAGTGCAGTGGCAGGATCTCGGCTCACTGTAACCTCCGCCTCCTGGGTTCAAGCAGTTCTGCCTCAGCCTCCCATGTAGCTGGAATTATAGGCACACACCACCACGCCCAGCTAACTTTTGTGTTTTAAGTAGAGATGGGGGTTTCATCATGTTGGCCAAGCTGGTCTCGAATTCCTGACCTTGTGATCCACCTGCCTCAGCCTTCCAAAGTGCTGGAAATACAGGCGTGAGCCATCGCACCCAGCCAAAATCATGTATTTCTTTGGGAGAAAACTGGGTCCAGATGTTGTCCAAGACTTTACATGATTTAGACAGAGCCAATCAAAGAAATCATGAAAGAGACTGTGGATATGGCACACACAAAAAGGCGGGGGTGGAGGATTCAAGATGTGGATCTTGGAGAAATTCAAGAGCTAACGGACACCACACTGGTGAAATTACTAGAAGACTACCTAACAGAAATGACTGCTTTTGAAGCAGTAGAAGATGAGAAAGAAGATATGGACATGCCAGAAAACAAACTGATATTAGCCAATCTGGGAGAAGAGTTTCAGTTCTTCAAGATAATAACTTCAGTGCCCTTCCATAATCTGGGCACTGAAACTAAGGCAAACAGTGGAAGGACTGGTGCCACATAGAAATATTTTTACAGAAATGAAATAGCAAAAATTGCAGACACGAATTATGATGTATTTCCTTAAAGTTTCACTGAGTATGCCCCCAGCTCCTCCCTCTCCTTCCCTGTTCTCCATCTCTTCCACATCTTCCCCCCCCGAGACAGCAAGACCAGCCTCTCTTCCTCTTCCTGCTCAGTCTACTCAATGTGAAGATGATCACAGTGAAGACATCTGATGATCCATTTCCATTTCATGAACAGCAAAGATATCTTATGTTCCTTATGATTTTCCTTCCTTCTTTCTTTCTTTTTTTTTTTTTTTTAAGACATAAGATCTCACTCTCTCACCAGCCTGGTGTGCAGCACAATCACAGCTCACTGCAGCCTCAATATCCTTGGCTAATGCAAAGCAGTCCTCTAGCCTCTGCCTCCCAGGTTGCTAGCACTACAGACATGCAGTACCATGCCTAACTTTTTTGTTTTGGGGTGTTTTTTTTTTTTTGGTAGAGACAAGGTCTCATTATGTTGACCAGGCTGGTCTCAGAGTTCTGGCCTCCAATGGATCCTTCCACCTTGACCTCTCAAAGTCCTGGGATTACAGGTGTGAGTCACCATGCTTGGCCATGATTTTCTTGATATTTTCTTTGCTCTAGCATACTTTAAGATTACGGTATATGATACATATAACATGCAAAATGTTTTACTAGACTGTTACCAGTATGGCTTCAGGTTAACAGTAGGCTATTAGTGGTTAAGTTTTGGGGGAGTCTAATCCTAAAGTTATACCTTCATTTTTGACGGTGTGTTGGCACCCTTAATGCCCACATTTTTCAAGCATCAACTCTACACTGCAGGATAACGTTTCCTAAATCCACTAACTTCAGTCCTCCTCAGGGGGTTCCCAATGGAATCCCTGCATGCAAATCTGTCTTAGTATCTGTGTCCCATCGAACCTGGGCTAAGGAACTGTGGCATTCCAAAATGATCCATGCACCCTCACAACCACTTATAATCCCACTTCCAAGTGCTCCTGCCAGACCTAAGACATTTCTTTCCAAGAGTTCCACATACCCATTGCTCATATAACCACATTGGGGACAAGTACACACACCATTCCCTGGTTCATCTAGAGGCCCACCCTTGTTTTCTGGAGACCTCCTTCATCCCTTCCACTTTTCCTCATTTTTCTACCTCTCCTCCATGCATGCATGAACAAACTGGACTAAAAGGTACTGGGACTCTGGGCACGTGCAACACAGCAGGAACGTGTGTACAAACTGCAAACTGAAGGACCCTGAGCCTTCAATATGACGATATCAAAGTTGGCCCTGGCAAGTGGTGACGACATGGAGTCTCGTTTAGAAGCAGCAGGGGATTGGCTGGATTGAGTTCAATGAGGATGCACAGAGCAAGAGGGGCCCCAAATTTTCTGTAAACTAAAGACAAGCTATCAGAAAAAAGAAATTAAGAAAACAGTCCCACATGCAATAGCATCAAAAGGAATAAAATACTTAGGAATAGATATAACCAATTAAGTAAAAGATCTGTACATTGAAAGCTGTAAGATACTGATGAAAGAAACTGAAGAGGCTAGGCACAGTGGCTCATGCCTGTAATCCCAGAACTCTGGAAGGCCAAGGCAGGCAGATTCCCTAAAGTCAGGAGTTCAAGGCCAGCCTGGTCAACATGGTGAAACTCTGTCTCTAAAAATACAAAAAATTAGCCGGGCGTAGTGGTACACGCCTATAATCCCAGCTACTTGGGAGGCTGAGGCAGGAGAATTTCTGAATCTGGGAGGTGGAGGTTGCAGACATCATGCTAAGAGAAATAGGACAGACACTAAAGACAATTACTCTATGACCTCACAAGCAACATCTTAAAGAGTCCAATTCCTGCTGGGCACGGTGGCTCAAGCCTGTAATCCCAGCACTTTGGGAGGCCAAGGCGGGTGGATCACGAGGTCAAGAGATCAAGACCATCCTGGTCAACATGGTGAAACCCCGTCTCTACTAAAAATACAAAACATTAGCTGGGCATGGTGGTACGTGCCTGTAATCCCAGCTACTCGGGAGGTTGAGGCAGGAGAATCGCCTGAACCCAGGAGGCGGAGGTTGCGGTGAGCCGAGATTGTGCCATTGTACTCCAGCCTGGGTAACAAGAGTGAAACTCCGTCTCAAAAAAAGAAAAAAAGAGTCCAATTCATAGGAACAGGGTAGAGCAGTTGTTGCCAGGGGCTGGTGGTGGGGAGAATGGAAAAATGTTGGTCAAAGGGTACAAACTTTCAGTTATAAAATGAAGAAGTTCTGGGGAATCTAACATACACCATGGTGACTATACTGTATTGGACACTTAAACAGTTTGGGAAGTTTTTGAAAAATATAAGGAACTGCCCGGTGTGGTGGCTCACGCCTGTAATCCCAGCACTTTGGCAGGGAAATCACCTGAGGTCAGGAGTTTGAGACCAGCTTGACCAACATGGAGAAACCTACTAAAGATACAAAATTAGCCAGGCATAGTGGCGCATGCCTGTAATCCCAGCTACTTGGGAGGCTGAGGCAGGAAAATCCCTTGAACCCAGGAGGCGGAGGTTGCAGTGAGCCGAGATCACCCCACTGCACTCCAGCCTACACAACAAGATCAAAACTCCATCTCAAAAAAAAAAAAAATTTAATGAATTGCAGGGTGAAAGTTTAAAAAAATGACAATACTTAATATTTAGAAACAAATGATGTCAGCTGATTAGATGATGCCACAATCTTATTTCAGAAGTTAGTAATTATTTATAGAAAGGTAGAAATTGAATAAACTAATAAGCTAATATTTATCTCAAGCTTCCAAAATAACAATAAATTAAATGTAAAGGAACTACAAAGAAAAAAGCAAATCCATTATACAAAAAAAAAAAACAGACTCTCAATGCTCCTTCAAAGACATACCTTGTAGGCCTGGCGTGATGGCTCACGTCTGTAATCTCAGCACCTTCAAAGGCTGAGGCAGAAGGACTGCTTGAGCCCAGGAGGTTGAGGCTGCAGTGAGTGGAGATCATGATACTGTACTCTTAGTCTGACAGAGCAAGACCCTGTCTCAAAAAGAAAAAAAAAAAAACAAAAATTCTCAGAAACCGCCGAGCTCTTCGCTGGTTGTCACATGTCCAAAGGCCCAGCCGCTAGGTACCTAGGATGCCGCGTGGAAGCTGAAGCCGCACCTCCCACGTGGCCCCTCTGGCCAGCTGGGCCCCTCAAATGAGAACTGCACCCAGGCCAGTACCAGCCACTCAGCCACCAGCAGCGCCCCCCCCCCCCCCTGCAGTTGACTCTCCTGCTGCTGTGCCCGGGCAGCGAGGTCTGCTGGCCCAGATGGCAACCACCTCAGCCAGCGTGGCTGTGGGCTCTGCTGTGGAGCACACACTGGGCCATGCCATTACTGGGGGCTTCAGTGGAGGAAGTGATCCTGAGCCTGCGAGGCCTGACATCACTTACCAGGAGCCTCAGGGAACCCAGCCGGCATAGCAGCAGCAGCCTTGCTTCTATGAGATCAAACAGTTTTTGGAGTATGCCCAGAACCAGGGTGACATCAAGCTCTGCGAGGGTTTCAGTCAGGTGTTGAAACAGTGCTGACTTGCAAACAGATTGGCCTAATCAAGAAGTTCAAACTGGAGAAATGAAAAACCAGCTCTCATAACCAAGTTAATTTAGTACAAAAATACAATGGATATCTCTGAAGGTATAAAGTGTAACCACCAGTTAAGCCTCTCATGTCATCCCTAGCTTCCTTGCTTCAGAATTTAAATGGAAGGGGGTGTTCCTACTCTGTAGAATTTGGGGCTGGGTAAATGTTTGTGTGGCCTCCTTAAACTAGCTGCTATGATTTTATTCTTTGTGAGTTAATTAGAATAAAGCGATTTTCTTCCAAGAAAAAGAAAAGAAAGAAGAAAGAAAGAAAAACAGACATACCTTGTGGTGAGAGTGACAGTCATTTCTTGCCGCATTTCTCCCCTACTCTATCCTCTACCCCATCCCTCAGAAGAAGTTACCACAAATGACGGAATTTAGATGCCCTCTGGCTAAATAGGGATTCCAAATATCTTTTGATACAAATAAATACAAAATGCACAAGTACCTTATAGAAAAGAGTGGTAATTTTCATCCTCTTGAGTACAATTAAAAGAAACAAAGTTTAAATTAGAGTATAAAGCCACAAATTAGAGGATTACAACCACCATCCATGTCCAGTCAACTCACCGCTCATCTGGATGGGGTCCTCTCCCACTTTCTTCACGACCATGTTTCCCTCTCTCATTGTGCACCTTTCCCCCTTTTTCTGTTTTTCTCCCCTTCCTTTATTTCCTCTTTTATGTCTGTTCTGCCCAATGCTTTGCAACTTACTTCACCTCTTGTAGCTCTTTCTCCCTAATCTTTACGATTGTCCCAATCTCCAGTTATTTCTGCCTCTTTCCCCCAATATGCGCTCCCTCTCTGCTCTCCCCGTTAAATTCCCTCTTCTCTGTTACATCTCCTTTGTTCCCACTCTGTAGCACCCACCACTTCCTAGTCTTCCTCCCTGCTGTGGTCTGTCTCTACTCTGCTTGTCACCCACTTCCCTCTCTTTCAGTCCCAGCACCACGTGGCTCTGTCAGCCACAGCTCCAACCATTTCACCTTCTGCCCCTCGTCGGTCTGCAGTGCCTCCTCCTTTGCCGCCCCTCTAATTTCCCTATTTGCTTTCTCCCCCTGCTACTTTCTCCATTCATTCCCTTTCACTCTTGCTGTCTCTGCAGATCCCAAAATTATCATCCATTCTGCGGTGTATTTATGGGTCTCTCTCATTCTTTTCTCCTCAATTTTTCCTTTTGCTCCGTCGCTCCCCCTCTTTTCCTCTCCCGATCCCTCTCACCCACACATTCAAGAGGAAAGGGGAGGAATAAGATGCCCACCTTCCAGGAGAGCACATCTTCCAGTGGAGTAAAACTGGGGAAGGAGAAACACTGGGTGTCACAAGACAGACTCAGGTCTTCCCCCAACGCGAGGTCAGGAAAAGCAGTGGCTGTGAAGGGGAAGCCTGGGGAGCAGAAGGACCCGGCGTGAGGGGGGATTACAGGGAGAGTGTGCGGAATCCCAGGACCTGGGAAGAGAAGGGGCTCCTTCAGGAGCTGGGCGGCGGGCGCTGCCGTCCAGGGGCAGACAAGGGAGACGCTCAGGGGTCGCGAAGGACGTGAATCCACCTCCCGAGTGAGGACTCAACTTGGCGCAGGGCCCAAGCAGAGGTCAGTAAGGGTTTTAAGCAGGAACACGACCTGAATGGGGTTGTCTACTTGGTCCTCATGCAGAAAGGCGGGGGGCAAGGAACAGCCTGAGAGATTTTAAACCGAAACGGAGGCAATTATCAGACTTACTTGGAACCAAGGGGCTGTTGCTGGTATTTCAAGGTCCGTAGCGATCTCCAGGAAACGGGTATGGACAAAGGAAGACTGCCAAGTGCACCAATTGAGGTAGACTGGGCGAAGCAAACATTTAGTCCAGGTGGACGGAAACTGACGCGCAGCGCTGTGATCGTTTCCCTGCGCGATCTGCTTCCGGGTGTGCAGGAAGCTGCACGCGCTGAGAAAAAAGACTGAGAGGCCTGGGTCGGGGCTTGGGCGGGGTGCGACGGGGAGGAAAGACGGACTGACTTGGGGACTCCGAAAGGATGGGGCGAGGCCGAAGCGGTGGTGGGCGGGGCCGGGTGTGCTAAGCCGACTGGACAGGGTGGGCGGGGCCTGTTTGGTGGGCGGGGCCGGGTGTGCTAAGCCGACTGGACAGGGTGGGCGGGGCCTGTTATTCACTCTGCCTTCCACCCAGTCTTTGTTCTGATTTGGGAATATTTGTGACTATTTCTCGTCCTGTGAATCAGCGTTGCTTCCTACCTATTTTAAGTTAATATTTCAGAATTAAAAATTAAAGCTTAAAGTTGTGGTCTACTTACACTGCAAACTAAAATGTTTTCTTCTTGTCAAGTTGAACTGATTTAAGTCGAAACCGATTTTTTGCGAGCCTGGTGGACTCTATCCGGTCTTGTCAGTGAGGCTGAAGCAACCCAGTAGTCAGGGAAATAGAATCTCTGAAGATTTGATGTGGGGCCGTGGCTGGATCCAGGAACCTGGAAGACATTATGCCAACTGAAATGTGCCAGACACAGTAAGACAAATGCTACATGAGCTTACTTACATGTGTAATCTACAAACATCAAAATCACAGTAACAGAGTAGCAGGGTGGTTCCCAGGGCTGAGGGTCTATCTTATACCTGTCCCACCATTGTGTTTTGGAAGCAAATAACTTCTTTGGCTTTTCTTTGGCTTCACAACTTCACAGCTGGACAGAAATTTTGCGTCAGGATGAATCATACTTGAATCTCACCCATATGTGATTCAGATAATCTCTGGGTGATATTTGGGCCTTAGAGTTTGATACTGAAATGGATTAAGACTTTTGAAATGGGCCAGGAGCAGTGGCTCTGGCCTGTAATTCCAGCACTTTGGGAGGCCAAGGTGGGAAGATTGCTTGAGCTCAAGAGTTCAAGACCAACCTGGGGCAAAAAGTGAGACCCCTGTCTCTACGAAAAATATAAAAATTAACCAGGCATGGTGACTAACACCTACAGTTACATCTACTTGGGAGGCTGAGGTGGGAGGATCTCTTGAGCCCAGGGGATCAAGGCTGCAGTGAATCGTCATTGCACCACTACACTGCTCCCTGGGCAACAGAGACCCTGTCTCAAAAAATAATAATAATAAGACTTTTGAGATGTTAGGATGGGGGTGAAGGGATCTTGCAAATCAGAAGGATATGGATTTTGGGAGTCCAGAGTACAGAATGTTACGAGCTGAATAATGTCCCGAAAAAAACTCATTGTCTTTAAGTTCTAACATCCAGCACCTCAGAATATGACTGTGTTTTGACATAGGGTATTTAGAGGTTATTAAGTTAAACTAAGCTTTTTACAATGGGCTCTGAGGTAATCTGGCTGATGTCCTGTTAAGAGGAAATTTGGCTAGAAGCAGTGGCTCAGGCCCGTAATCTCAGCACTTTGGGAGGTCGAGGCGAGTGGATCACTTGAGCGCAGGAGTTTGAGACCAGCCTGGCCAACATGGTGAAACCCTGTGTCTACTAAAAATACAAAATAAGCCAGGCATGGTGGTGTGTGCCTGTAATCCCAGCTACTTAGGAGGCTGAGGCAAGAGAATCACTTGAACCCAGGAGGCAGAGGTTGAAGTGAGCCAAGATGCTGCCACTGCAGTCTGAACTACAGAGCAAAACTGTGTCTCAAAAAAAAAGAAAAAAGTTTCCAAGACAGTTGAGTAAGAGGTATGTGAACCAGAGCAACTCCACCTTGAATAAGGGCTGGGTAAAAAAAGGCTGAGTGAGACCTGACCTACTCAGCTAGCTGCATTCCCAGGAGGTTAAGGAGGACCTCATAAAGACCTTGCTGGTAAAAGAGGTTGGAGGCTGGGTGGCTCATGCCTGTAATCCCAGCACTTTGGGAGGCTGAGGTGGGCAGATCACGAAGTCAGGAGTTTGAGACCAGCCTGACCAACATGGTGAAACCCTGTCTCTACCAAAAACACAAAAGTTAGTTGGGCGTGGTGATGCCCACTTGTGGTCCCAGCTACTCAGGAGGCTGAGGCCGGAGAATCACTTCAACCTGGGAGGCGGAGGTTGCAGTGAACCGAGATGGTACCACTGCACTCCAGCCTGGGTGACAGAGCAAGACTCTGTATCAAAAACAAAACAAAACAAAAACTCTGTATATCACTCTGACCCCTGCCCCATCTGCATCTCTAGAAGGATGATATTCTCTGAGGAGATCAATCTCAGGTGTCTCTTTGCACTGATATTATTGATGTAGCAAAGAAGACAAATGGCCAAATGTCAGTTTATGCTGTTAATGTGATCTAGTGATCTCTTACTTGATTTTGGTCTCTAATTTACTCAAATATTGATAAAAATGGATTCCTCACTAGATGGTAGAAAAACAAGAGGAGGAGCTCCAGCCCACACAGGAGGTAGCAAGTGGAATCCATGCCACGTGGAGTCCAGTTTGAGTTCAGCCAGAGGCACAGAGTGCCCTCCAACAAAGAAACGGCTCTATTATTTGAAGTGCACTGTTGTTGGCACTGCTGCCTGGAGCTACTGGACGCGGAGTGCATCTCAGACCAGAGTTCCAGGCCTGCATCACAGAGTGACAGAACACCACAAGGTTCTTTAGGACGGGGAAGAGATGAAAAGGAGAAGGCGAGCCCTGCCCCTCCTCCCACCATCCAGTCTAGCCAGCCCCAGCAAACATCTGAAACCAACCCAATCCCTTCACTGTTTCCTTTTTCTTTTTCTTTTGAGACAGGGTCTTACTCTGTTGCCCAGGCTAGAATGCTATGGTGTGATCACAGCTCACTGCAGCCTTAACACCTCCAGGCTCAAGTGATCCTCCCACCACAGCCTCCCATGTAGCTGGGACTACAGGTGCACGCCACCACGCCCAGCTAATTTTTGATTTTTTTAATAGAGACAGGGTCTTACTATGTTGCCCACGCTGGTTTCAAACTCCAGGGCTCAAGCTATCTGCCCACCTCAGCCTCCTACAGTGCTGGGATTTATAGATGTGAACCACCATACCCAGCCCACTGTTGTTTTTTTAAACTTTAAAAAATGTTGCCAGGTGCGATGGCTCACCCTGTGTAATCCCAGCACTTTGGGAGGCCTAGGCGGGCAGATCACCTGAGGCGGGGAATTCAAGACTAGCCTGACCA
The DNA here is from genome assembly GCF_009761245.1 of Sapajus apella. Taxonomy (NCBI): domain Eukaryota; kingdom Metazoa; phylum Chordata; class Mammalia; order Primates; family Cebidae; genus Sapajus; species Sapajus apella. Next base: position 519,763 of record NW_022437084.1, on the reverse strand, counting down.
ACATGGAGAAAACCCATCTCTACTAAAAATACAAAATTAGCCGGGCATGGTGGCACATGCCTGTAATCTCAGCTACTTGGGAAGCTAAGGCAGGAGAATCACTTGAACCCAGGAGGTAGAGGTTGCAGTGAGTCGAGACTGTGCCATTGCACTCCAGCCTAGGCAACAAGAGTGAAATTCCATCTCAAAAAAAAAAAATATATATATATATACACACACACACACACATATATATACACATATTTTCTAGCTTCTTTTTTTCTTTTTCTTTAGGCAGGGTCTTTTTCTGTCACCCAGGCTGGAGTGCAGTGGTGTGATTCCCACAGTCTTGACATCCCAGGCTCAGGTGATCCTCCCACTTTAGACTCCCAGTAGTTGGGACTACAGGCACGCACCACCACACTGGGTTAATTTATTTATTTTTATTTATTTATTTATTTATTTATTTATTTGTAGAGATAGGGTTTCACTAGGTTGCCTAGGCTGGTCTCAAACACCTGGGCTCAAGGGATCCTTCTGCCTCTATCTCCTAAAGTGCTGGGATTACAGGCGTGAGCCACTTGCACACGGTCTCTCCACTCTTCCCTAAGCCTCCAATTATGCCACTTCCATCCCCTCATCATATCAAACATATCCTTTGGGCCAGGCTCACACCTGTAATCTCAGCACTTTGGGAGGCTAAAGGTGGGCAGATCACTTGAGGTTGGGAGTTTGAGAGCAGCCAACATGGTGAAACCTCATCTCTACTAAAAATACAAAAATTAGCTGAGTGTGGTGGTGCCCACCTGTTGTCCCACCTACTGAGGAGGCTGAGGAAGGAGAATTGCTTGAACTTGGCAGGCAGAGGTTGCAGTGAGCTGAGATTGCTCCACTGCACTCCAGCTTGAGCAACAGAGTGACACTTTGTCTCAAATAAATAAATAATTAAAAAATTTTAAAAATCCCTTAGTACAACTTTATCTATTCCACATGTCACCCAGATTTCATGTAGGTCTAGCATCACTTTTAGAGAGCTAGACTTTAACCTCATTAATCTATCATCCAGAAAGTCCAGCGTTTTCCCACAAATGTTTGCCAATTCCCAGGGATTTATACTCTCAGGATCCACTTTTTTTTTTTTTTGAGACAGAGTTTTGCTCTGTTGCCCAGGCTGGAGTGCAATGGCACAATCTCAGCTCATTGCAACCTCCGCCTCCCGGGTTCAAGAGATTCCCCTGCCTTAGTCTCCTGAGTAGCTGGGATTACAGGTGCCTGCCACCATGCCTGGCTAATTTTTGTATTTTTAGTAGAGATGGGGTTTCGCCATATTGGTCTTGAACTCCTGACCTGAGGTGATCTGCCCGCCTCAGCCTCCCAAAGTGCTGAGATTACTGGTGTGAGCCACTGCGCCCAGTCAATTTTTTGCATTTTTATTAAAGACAGGGTTTCACTATGTTGGCCAGGCTACTCTTGAACTCCTGACCTCAAGTGATCCGCCCACCTCAGCCTCCCAAAGTGCTGGGATTACAGGCGTAAGCCTCCGTGCCCAGCCTAAGATTTTCATTTATTTAAAGGCTGAATAGTGTGTGTGTGTGTGTGTGTGTGTGTGTGTGTGTGTGTGTGTTTATCCATTAATCGTTTAACATCTTGGTTATTGTGGCACTAAACATAGGAGTGCAGATCTCTCTCCAAGATACTAATTTCATTCCTTTGGATATATACCACGAAGGGGGATTGCTGACTCATCTGGTAATTCTATTTTTAATTTTTTGAGGAACCTCCATAATGTTTTCCACCAATTTACATTTTCACCAACGGTGTACAAGGGTTCCCTTTTCTCCACATCCTTGCCGACACTATTGCCCTTTCATATTATTTTCTTGTTTTCTTTTCTTTTTTTTTTTTTTTTTTGAGGCAGAGTCTTGCTCTGTTACACAGGCTGGAGTGCAATGGCACATCCATGTCTCACTGTAGCCTCAATCTCCCGGACCCAACCAATCCTCCTACCTCAGCCTCCCGAGTAGAGTAGCTGGGACGACAGGCAGATGCCACTGTGCCCCGCTTATTTATTTATTTATTTTGAGGCAGAGTCTCACTCTATTGCCCAGGCTGGAGTGCAGTGACGTATGATCTCAGTTCACTGTAACCTCCACCTCCTAAGCTCAAGTGATTCTCCTGCCTCAGCTTGCTGAGCAGATGGTATTACAGGCGCCCACCACCATGCCGGACTAATTTGTGTATTTTTTAGTAGAGATGGGGTTTGACCAAGTTGGCCAGGCTGGTCTTGAACGCCTGACCTCAAGTGATCCACCCACCTCAACCTCCCAAAGTGCTAGGATTACAGGCGTGAGCCACCGCACTCAGCCTATTTTTCATTTTGTAAAGACAAGGTTTCCCTATGTTGCCGAGGCCTATTTTGTGGTTTTCAATAGCACCATGTTGCTGTCAAGAATTATGGAAGTTTCAAGATTTTACCTACTTGTAAGCTAGCAATTTACTCTGTTAAAATTTCAAGGATGAAGCCAGGTACAGTGGCTCATGTTTATAATCCCAACACTAGATGGGTGGTTGAATTGGGTGGATCACTAGAAGCCAGGAGTTCGAGATCACAATATGGAGAAACCCTGTCTTTACTAAAAACACAAAAATTAGCTGGGCATGGTGGTACGTGCCTGTAATCCCAACTACTTAGGAGGCTGAGGCACAAGAATCCCTTGAACCCAGGAAATGGAGTTTACAGTGAGTCGAGATCACGCCACTAGACTCCAGCCTGGGCAACAGAGAGACTCTGTCTCAAAAAAAAAAGAAAGAAAAAACTTTCAAGGTTGCTTGAAGAAGACATGAAACTCTGGTGTCAGGTCCAACAGACTTTATTACTGGCAAAGCAGCAGAAACTTGATATTCACGTCAATCCCCTTGCATTTCCAAGTCCAACAGGACCAATGAGAAAGGGTCTGGACAGATGCTTTGCATACAGTGAGTGAGTGATGCAGTGAGTGTCACAGTGAGGAATCCTGAGCTTATAAAGCAATCTTTTAACAGGGCTGCTGGAAAACCTCCCCAACCTTCGCTTCAGACATAGGCATTATTATTATATATATATTTTACACTGGTTAGGCAACAAATCTGCCTTTGGCCATGGGGACTCACTATTGCTATCTTCCAAAACTGCTATACAAACATTCTTGGCTGGGCGAGGTGGCTCAGGCCTGTAATCCTAGCACTTTGGGAGGCTGAGGCTTGTGGATCACCTGAGATCAGGAGTTTGAGACCAGCTTGGCCAACATGGTGACACTCTCTTTACTGAAAATACAAAAATTAGCTGGGTGTGGTGGTGAGTGCCTATAATCCCAGCTTCTCAGGAGGCTGAGGCAGGAAATCGCTTGAACCCGGGAAGCAGAGGTTGCAGTGTGCCAAGATCGCGCCATTGCACTCCAGCCTGTGCAACAAGAGCAAAACTCTGTCAAAAAAAAAAAAAAAAAAAAATTAGCTAGGCATAGTGGCAAATGCCTGTAGTCCCAGCTACTCAGGAGGCTGGGTTGGGAGGATTCCTTAAGCCTGGGAATTTGAGGCTGTGATCATGCCACTGCACTCCAGCCTAGGTGACATAGTTTTTTTTTTTTTCCTCCAAAAAATAAATTGTTAAAAAAATATGAGTATTGCGCAGTAGCTGGATGTTACAAATTTTAAAAAGAAGACCATAGGGCCAGGTGCAGGCTTATGCCTGTAATCCCAACACTTTGGGAGGCCGAGGCAGGCGGATCACCAGAGGTCGGGAGTTTGAGACCAGCCTGACCAATATGGGGAAACCCTGTTTCTATTAAAAATACAAAAAATTAGCCGGGTGTGGTGGTGCATGCCTGTAATTCCAGCTACTTGGGAGGCTGAGGCAAAAAAAATCACTTGAATTTGGGAGGCGGAAGTTGCAGTGAGCTGAGATTGTGCCATTGCACTCCAGCCTGGGCAACAAGAGTGAAACTCCATCTCAAAAAAAAAAAAAAAGAAGAAGAAAATAAAATATAAGAGTTCTGAGAGAACTTGCTTATCCTTTCCACCATGTGGGAAGGTCACAGCTAGAAGGCACCATCCATGAACCAGAAAGTGGACCCTCACCAGGCACTAAATTGCTGGTGCCTTGAGCTCAGATTTCCTGGCCTCCCAAACCCTGAGAACTAAGTTTCTGTTGTTTATAAGCTACCCAGTTTATGGTATTTTGTTTCAGCAACTTCCACTTTCCCTTCAACATATATCGTCCCCCTTCCTCTTATTCCATACATACAGATCTAAGTGGTTTTTATGAATAATGGTTTAATAATCCATAGTTGGTATGTCTGGCATTTTATGCAATAATCCATCAAATAGTGGACTTTCCTATTTTACATATGTAGAAACTGAGGATCAGGGCTGGGCACAGTGGCTCATACCTGTAACCCCTGCACTTTGGGAGGCCCAAGGTGGATCACTTGAGCCCAGGAGTTTGCGACCAGCCTAGGCAACGTAAGTGAAAGCCCTGTCTGTACTTTTTTAAAATTAAAAAAAAAAAAAAAAGGAAAGAGGATTAGGAAAGCCCAAGACCCAACATCAGGAATGTCTCCTAGTCCCAGAATCTCCTGCTTTTATACACCACACCCCACTATGAACTCAGGCATAGTAAAATCATCCTAAATCCCACATTTTTTTTTTTTTTTTTTTTTTTTTTTAGACAGGGTCTTGCCTGTTGCCCAGGCTGGAGTGCAATGGTATGATCATGGCTTATTGCAGCCTTGATCTCCTGGGCTCAAGTGATCCTCTTGCCTCTGCCTCCTGAGTACGACAGGGATGTACCACCATGCCTGGCTAAACTTATCGTAAAGTTTTATTTTTTGCAGTGACAGGGATCTTGCTATGTTACCCAGACTGGTCTTGACCTCCTGGCTTCAAGTAATCCTTCCTCCTTGGACTCCCAAAGTGTTGGGATTACAAAAAGCATAAGCCACCACTGCACCTGGCCTATAGCATTATATTAAAGCTGAGTTTTAGTCAAGCAAGCCTTTGGAGTCAGACTGCCCTGGTTCAAATTCCAGCATGGGATGGGTGGGGTGGCTCACATTTGTAATCCCAGCACTTCAGGAGGCCAAGGCAGGTGGATTGTTTGAGCCCAGGAGTTTGAGACCAGCCTGGGCAATACAGTGAGACCCCAGGGGTCTCTACAAAAATTAAAAAATTAGCCAGGCATGGTCACACATGCCTGTAGTCCCAGCTACAGTAGGGCTGAGGTGAGAGGACCACTGGAGACCAGGGAGCTGAGGTGAGAGGACCACCTGAGCCTGGGAAATCAAGACTGCACTGAGCACTTACTGCATTCCTGCACTCCCAGCCTAGACAACAAAGCAAGAACCTGTCTCAAACAAATCCCAGCACCACTATTACCATCTGTGAGACATTGGACAAATTCTTCAAGTTCTCTATGCCTGTTTCCTCATCTATTAAATTAGAACAATATTGGTACTTTACACATCTCAGAGTTGTCAGAGTTAAATGAATTAATTTACTGAATACATTTTACTGTAGCTATTATCATTGGCATTGATCTGTATAGGCATTGATTTGTATAGGTATTTGTTAAGTACTTTTTAAAGTTTGCAGTTTTGTTTTGGCGGTTTTGGAATCCATAATTTGTTTTTGTTTCTGAGATTTGTAACACCTCATAAGCCTTTGAAAATTCCTAGGTCCTAGGCACTTCAAAGGCCCCCAGCCCAATATCCCAAGCAGCCTGACACCAAGACAGGCACTCTTAGCTAAGAAGATCCCTCAGCTCAGAGGCCTTGGGGCTAGGGGGAATCCTGGGAATATGTAGGGCAAGGACTGAAATATTCAACCCCATTCCGACTTTTATGAGCAACAGTTTCCTAACTGGAGTGGGCAAGGGTATTTGAAATAGATGCTGGGCCGGGCGCATACAGGCGCAGTGGCTCACACCTGTAATCCCAGCACTTTGGGAGGTCCAGTTAGGTGGACCACCTGAGGTTAGGAGTTGGAGACCAACCATGGCCAACCTGGTGAAATCCCATCTCTACTAAATACACAAAATTAGCCGGGCGTGGTGGCTCAAGCCTGTAAATCCCAGCTACTCAGGAGGCTGAGGCAGGAGAATCGCTTGAACTCGGGAGGCAGAGGTTGCAGTGAGCTGATTGCATCACTGCGCTTCAGCCTGGGTGACAAGAACGAAACTCCGTTCTCAAAAAAAAAAAAAAAAGAAAAAAAAAAGAAAAGAAAAAGGCCAGGTGTGGTGGCTCACACTTTGGAAGGCCAAAGCAGGCAGATCACCCTGAGGTCAGGAGTTTGAGGCCAGCCTGGCCCAAAGTGGTGAAACCCCTGTCTCTACTAAAAATACAAAAATTAGCCAGGCATGGTGGCGGGTGCCTGTAATCCCAGCTACTCCCGAGGCTTAGGCAGGAGAATCACTTGAGCCAGGGAGGTGGAGTTTGCACTGTGCTGAGATCAGGCAACTGCACTGCAGCCTGGGCGACAGAGTGAGACTCCATCTCAAAAATAAATAAACAAAAACAAACAAATAAATAAATGCTGGGGGTATTCAGACCTGTCAGAGCGCTAGCCCAGTCCAGCCCTTCAAGTAGCAGAATAAAAGAGGAAAGAGCATCCCAGGCCTTCCCATCCATCCAACTCCCTCAGTTACAGTGGTCCTAAGATTTCAGTGGGTGGGCTGGGGGGGGCGATGTGTTGAGGGAGGTTAAAAACAGAGATTAGACCTGGCTCGATGCCTCGCGCCTGTAATCTGGGTATTGGATACCACCCGAGGGGTTTGGGTTTCATCCAAAGAGCAAAGCCACTGAGCTCAACATAGACTCGGTTCTACAAAAATTTTCTGGAGACTGAGGCCATAGGGTCGTTTCAGCCTGGGGAGGTCCAGGCGGCAATGAGCCAAGATCGCGCCACTGCACTCCAGCCTGGGCAACACAGCGAGGCAATGTCTTTAAAAAAGCAAAAAAAAAAAGAGAGAACAGGGCAAGTCACTCCCTTCTCTAGGCCTTGGCATAAAATAAATACAAAGTCTCACTCCCTCCTCCTCCCGCGCAAAGGCGCGGGGGGCCAGTCCGCCAGCCAATGGAACCACGGCTTGGTAACCCAAAACCTGCACACCCTACCGCTCCCCACATGACGTCATGTATTACCATCGACGCACGCGCAGAAGCCTTCTCCGGGACTTACCTAAAGGCAGGCTTAGCCTCCTCCCCATGTCGCCCTTCATTGGCTACAGGCAACTGCTCGTCTCGGTCGTTGTTAGCGGAGACGAGGGCGGGTACAATCTTGGTCGCTAGGACACCGCTAAGTTCCTCTTTCTTCTCCCTCTGCTAGGCTCAAACTAGTCAAATCTTGTTCAATCGACCAATGGCAAATGGGAAATGGGCGGGACTTCACTAGTCTGGACCAAAGAAACGCGGGCTTAGCCCGGCGCAGCGCGGCCAATGACCATGGAGCAGCCCCTGTAAACTGGCTTGGGCGCCCCCACGCGCGCGTTTCCTCCTCCTCCTCCCAGCCCTGCCCCCGGTTTCAGCATAGCGCTGGCCGCAGTCTGACAGGAACCGGACGGAGCCAAGATGGCGGCGGCCGACGGCGACGACTCGCTGTACCCCATTGCTGTGCTCATAGACGAACTCCGCAACGAGGATGTTCAGGTCCGGAGGCTACGGGGGACTTAGGGAAGATGGGGAGGGGGACCTTGGGGCACGAGCTGCACTCGCGAAGACTCAACGTTCGCTGGGAGTGGCGGAAGGAAGCGGCGGCCAATCAGTGTGCGTTTCTTACCTCCCCGAGTGCCCGGACTCATTGAGACGGCGCCCCCGATTGGGTGTCGACCCAGCGGAGGGCGGGGGCCAGCGCCTGCCTCGAGGGTCCCGGGCCTGCCGAGTGCGCGCGGTGGCCCAGGGTCCTGGGAGGCCGCGACCTGGGCGAGGTTCGGCTGGCCGGGTTGGGGAGAGGAGAGAGGAGGACTCCGTGATTGGCGGCGGCCTCCGAATGGCCCCTTGGGGATGCGGGGCTCGCGTGACTTGCTCCGGGTGGGGGAGGGCCGCCTGGTGGATCGGGACCTGGAGAGGTTTTTCTTTTTTTTTCTTTTCTGGGTTTCTACTCCTGGGCCAAGTGAGGACCGAGAGGCAAAGGCCTGCATCGCAATTCCTGCTCTTCCTCCGCCTCTTATTTTGGTTTAGGTGTCCTAAGAGGAGGGGGACGCAGAAACACCCCCCCAAAAGTGGGGACTAGCCAAATGTAGGGGCGAATTACATTGTAGAAAGCTGCCTCCCCACCCCCGGATCCTCCCATTGACCAGGATAGGGGGAGAAGGCTTTGCTAAGCAGATGAACGTTTCTAATTTTTTTTTTTTTTTTTTTTGAGACCGAGCTCGCTGTGTCGCCCAGGCTGGGGTGCAGAGGCGCGATCTCGCTCAGTGCAGCCTCGCCTCCCGGGTTCAAGTCGTCCTCTCGCCTCAGCCCCCTAAGTAGCAGAGGTTACTACCGCGATCCACCACGCCCAACTAATTTTTGTATGTTTAGTAGAGATGGGGTTTTGCCTTGCTGGCGAGGCTTGGTCTCAAACTCCTGACCTCAAGCAATCCACCCGCCTCAGCCTCCCAAAGTGCTGGGATTACAGGCGTGAGCCACCACGTCCGGCCCGATGAACATTTCTGTTTATGGGATGAGGTGGCCCACAAGGTGGTGTGGGATTGAAAACAGTTAGGACTTCAGGCTCACCTCTCACCCGCTGTGTGACCTTGTGCAAATTATTTCACCGCTCTGGGCCTCTATGTTCCATAAAATGTGGGCTAATTGTAGTCTTCCTCTTGCTGGAGGACCTTGTTGAGGGACTGAATGAATTATGACACAAAGTAGAATGCTGTCAGGCCTGTCATAAGGGCCCGATGAATATTAGCTGCACTTATTGGGAGTGGTGATTAAAGAGGTCCCATCCTCCCTTAAGGCCTCAGTTTTCCTATTTATAAAATTGAACAAGTGCACCCACAAAACCTGGGTCCCACCTCCTAAGTTCCTGGTATGTCACTTTTTGGTGGCAGACAGGCTGTGGTTGTACTCTTGGCCCTTCCACTTTTCTCTGATTGACATGGACAAGTCAGTTAATCTCTCTAGGCCTCTGTTTGCTCTTCTCTTGATTGGCGATAATTATGTAGTTCATAGGGCTGTTGTATTGAATTTTTTTTTTTTTTTTTTTTTTTTGAGTGGGAGTTCCCCTCTTTCCCCCGGGCGGGAGGGCAGGGGGGGGATTTTGGCCCACTGCACCCCCCCCCTCCCAGGTTCAAGCGATTCTCCTGCCTCAGCCTCCAGAGTAGCTGGGACTACGGGTGCATGTCACCACACCTGGCTAATTTTTATATTTTTAGTAGAGATGGGTTTTCATTATATTGGCTAGTCTGGTCTTAAACTCCTGACCTCATGATCCACCCGCCTCGGCCTCCCAAAGTGTTGGGATTACAGGCCGTGAGCCACTGCGCCCGGCCGTATGAATTCTTTTATTCAGTAAACACATGGCGTGTATCAGGTACTGGGGATGTAGTGGAGTCACCAGTTGCTCTACGGGATCTGGGTGTGAAACAGGCCAACAGAACTGAATAGATTATGGTGTGAAAAGTGATGGGAAAGGAACAAACAGGATGTTGTGGTAGTGAATCCATATTGAACTTGGTGTGTATTCTGTGCAGGGCACTGGTATAGCAGGGAACAAGACAGACAAAAACTCCCGGCCTTGGGGAGTTTACTTCGTAGTGAGGAAAGACAGACAGTAAACAAAGAGTATACTGTATTACATGGGGATGAGTGTCAGGGAGAAAAGTAAGAGAAATAGGAGATGCAGTATTGAAGTGTGGTCTGGGGAGGCCTTGTTGAGATGATGTTTGAGAACACACCTGAAGGCAGAGGGCACAGCGATTACAAAGCTGGGTCGGGCAGATGCATTTTAAGTAGGCCAATTGGGCAAGGCCCCTCTGAGGATGCAGAGTTTGAGAAGAGACTGAAAGAAGGTGGGGAGGAACCTCCCAGGAAGAGGGAGCAGATGTGTAATGGTCATAGTTCTTTTTTTTGTGGCAGAGTCTCCCACTTTTGCCCAGGCTGGAGTGCACTGATGCAGTCTTGGCACACTGCAGCCTCCAAGTGATTCTCCCACCTCAGCCTCCTGAGTAACTGGGCATGCACCACTACA
>NW_022437084.1:508277-509478 GCF_009761245.1 Sapajus apella | reverse complement strand
CTCCCAAAGTGCTGGGATTACAGGCGTGAGCCACTGCACCTGGCCGGTTTTTTTTTGTTTGTTTGTTTGTTTTTTCCAAGGCAGGGTTTCCCCATGTTGGTCAGGCTAGTCTCGAACTCCTGACCTCCTGATCTGCCCACCTCGGCCTCCCAAAGTGTGGGGATTACAGGCCTGAGCCACTGTGCCTGGCCCAGTTTTTTGGCTTTTTAACTCCAGGATCACTTCCTTCAGTTGTCCATCCTTCCTTCCTTTCATTCATCCATCTACTCACTAACCAGCAAACATTTGTAGGGGGTTGTCTTTGTGCCAGGATCAGAGCTAGGCAGCTTACCGATTTATTCTAAAGGATATTACAAAGAAAGAATACAGCTGAAGACACATGTAGGGTGAGATATGGGGTGAGATGTGTGGAGCTTCCATGCCCTCCCCTGGGCATTCCACCCTCCAGGAACCACCAGGTGTTCCATCTGTCCACAAGCTCCTATGGCTACTTTTGTGCTACAGCACAGAGTTGCATAGTTGTAACAGAGATGGTCTGGCTCTCAAAGCTTAAAATATTTGCTCTGTAGCCCTTTGCAGGGAAAAAATTGCCAACCTCTGACTTAAACCATCTGCATAACAAATGATTGGGTGCTTGCTCTATGCTACGTACAGTACAGAGGAGTGAATAACACTGACGATCTTACTGGATTATCAGTTATACTCTTTGAAGTAGGTCCTGTCCTTGTCCACATTTTCCAGATGAGGAAACTAAAGCACTGTAAATAACTTGGCCAAAGCTATGCAGCTGAGAAGTGGAGGAGCCAGGATAGAATACCACAGGAAGTAGCACCTGAGGGAGGAATAGAGTCTGGGGTGGGACAGACACACAGTTGCCGATTGTATTCATATGCCGAATATTTTAATTGTGTCTGAGACAGTTGAGGACACTAGAAAGAACATGGGATATGAAATCCTGTAGTCTTGATTTATTTGTTTAGCAGATATTTATCAAAGCCTCCTGTGTGCCAGACTGTTTTAGATACTAAACATAAATACAGTAGGAAGCAAAACAGCAAAGCTGCTGCCCTTGTGGGATTTACTTTCTAGTATGGGAGAGAGATAGTAGATCTATGTCAGTGGCAGTAATTGCTAAGCAGAAAAGTTGCTGGCCTTGTGGCTTAAGCCTATTTATAACATTTTAGTTTTTTTTTTTTTTTTT
>NW_022437084.1:499882-507877 GCF_009761245.1 Sapajus apella | reverse complement strand
TTTTTTTTTTTTTTTTTTTTTGAGATGGAGTCTCACTCTGTCGCCCAGGCTGGAGTGCAGTGGCGTGATCTTGGCTCACTGCAACCTCCACCTCCCAGGTTCAAGCGATTCTCCTGCCTCAGCCTCCAGAGTAGCTGGGACTACGGGTGCATGTCACCACACCTGGCTAATTTTTATATTTTTAGTAGAGATGGGTTTTCATTATATTGGCTAGTCTGGTCTTAAACTCCTGACCTCATGATCCACCCGCCTCGGCCTCCCAAAGTGTTGGGATTACAGGCCGTGAGCCACTGCGCCCGGCCGTATGAATTCTTTTATTCAGTAAACACATGGCGTGTATCAGGTACTGGGGATGTAGTGGAGTCACCAGTTGCTCTACGGGATCTGGGTGTGAAACAGGCCAACAGAACTGAATAGATTATGGTGTGAAAAGTGATGGGAAAGGAACAAACAGGATGTTGTGGTAGTGAATCCATATTGAACTTGGTGTGTATTCTGTGCAGGGCACTGGTATAGCAGGGAACAAGACAGACAAAAACTCCCGGCCTTGGGGAGTTTACTTCGTAGTGAGGAAAGACAGACAGTAAACAAAGAGTATACTGTATTACATGGGGATGAGTGTCAGGGAGAAAAGTAAGAGAAATAGGAGATGCAGTATTGAAGTGTGGTCTGGGGAGGCCTTGTTGAGATGATGTTTGAGAACACACCTGAAGGCAGAGGGCACAGCGATTACAAAGCTGGGTCGGGCAGATGCATTTTAAGTAGGCCAATTGGGCAGGGCCCCTCTGAGGATGCAGAGTTTGAGAAGAGACTGAAAGAAGGTGGGGAGGAACCTCCCAGGAAGAGGGAGCAGATGTGTAATGGTCATAGTTCTTTTTTTTGTGGCAGAGTCTCCCACTTTTGCCCAGGCTGGAGTGCACTGATGCAGTCTTGGCACACTGCAGCCTCCAAGTGATTCTCCCACCTCAGCCTCCTGAGTAACTGGGCATGCACCACTACACCTGGCTAATTTTTTTTCGTATTTTTAGAAGAGATGGGGTTTCTCCACATTGGCCAGGCTGGCCTCAAACTCCTGACCTCAGATGATCCGCCCACCTCGGCCTCCCAAAGTGCTGGGATTACAGGCGTGAGCCACTGCACCTGGCCGGTTTTTTTTTGTTTGTTTGTTTGTTTTTTCCAAGGCAGGGTTTCCCCATGTTGGTCAGGCTAGTCTCGAACTCCTGACCTCCTGATCTGCCCACCTCGGCCTCCCAAAGTGTGGGGATTACAGGCCTGAGCCACTGTGCCTGGCCCAGTTTTTTGGCTTTTTAACTCCAGGATCACTTCCTTCAGTTGTCCATCCTTCCTTCCTTTCATTCATCCATCTACTCACTAACCAGCAAACATTTGTAGGGGGTTGTCTTTGTGCCAGGATCAGAGCTAGGCAGCTTACCGATTTATTCTAAAGGATATTACAAAGAAAGAATACAGCTGAAGACACATGTAGGGTGAGATATGGGGTGAGATGTGTGGAGCTTCCATGCCCTCCCCTGGGCATTCCACCCTCCAGGAACCACCAGGTGTTCCATCTGTCCACAAGCTCCTATGGCTACTTTTGTGCTACAGCACAGAGTTGCATAGTTGTAACAGAGATGGTCTGGCTCTCAAAGCTTAAAATATTTGCTCTGTAGCCCTTTGCAGGGAAAAAATTGCCAACCTCTGACTTAAACCATCTGCATAACAAATGATTGGGTGCTTGCTCTATGCTACGTACAGTACAGAGGAGTGAATAACACTGACGATCTTACTGGATTATCAGTTATACTCTTTGAAGTAGGTCCTGTCCTTGTCCACATTTTCCAGATGAGGAAACTAAAGCACTGTAAATAACTTGGCCAAAGCTATGCAGCTGAGAAGTGGAGGAGCCAGGATAGAATACCACAGGAAGTAGCACCTGAGGGAGGAATAGAGTCTGGGGTGGGACAGACACACAGTTGCCGATTGTATTCATATGCCGGATATTTTAATTGTGTCTGAGACAGTTGAGGACACTAGAAAGAACATGGGATATGAAATCCTGTAGTCTTGATTTATTTGTTTAGCAGATATTTATCAAAGCCTCCTGTGTGCCAGACTGTTTTAGATACTAAACATAAATACAGTAGGAAGCAAAACAGCAAAGCTGCTGCCCTTGTGGGATTTACTTTCTAGTATGGGAGAGAGATAGTAGATCTATGTCAGTGGCAGTAATTGCTAAGCAGAAAAGTTGCTGGCCTTGTGGCTTAAGCCTATTTATAACATTTTAGTTTTTTTTTTTTTTTTTGAGACAGGGTCTCACTTTGTCACCCAGGTTGGAGTGCAGTGGTGCAACTCTGCACTCTGCTCACTGCAACCTCTGCCTCCTGGGTTCAAGTGATTCTCCTGCCTCAGCCTCCTGAGTGGCTGGGATTACAGGCACCTGCCACCACATCTGCCTAATTTTTGTATTTTTAGTAGAGAGTAGGTTTCACCACGTTGGCCAGGCTGATCTTGAACTCCCTGCCTTGGCCTCCCAAAGTGCTGGGATTACAGGCATGAGCCACCTTGCTTGGCCAGTTCTAGCACTTTGGAAGGCCCAGGTGAAAAGATCTCTTGAGCCCAAGGGTTTAAAACCAGCTTGGGCAACACAGTGAGACCCTGTTTCTACCAAAATAAAAAAAATTGCTAGATGTGGTGATTTTCACCTCTAATCCCAGCCAGCACTTTGGGTGGTCGAGACAGGCGGATCACAAAGTCAAGAGATGGAGACTATCCTGGCCAACATGGTGAAACCCCATCTCTAATAAAAAATAAAAATAATTAGTTGGGCATGGTGGCACGCACCTGTAGTCCCAGCTACTTGGGAGGCGGAGGTCACAGTAAGCCGAGATTGCACCACTGCTCTTAAGCCTTGGCGACAAGAGTGAAACTGTCTCAAAAACAAAACAAAAAAATTAGCTGGTGTGATGACACAGGCGTGTGGTCCCAGCTACTCAGGAGACAGGTGGGAGGATCTCTTGAACCAGGGAGATCGAGGCTGCAGTGAGAGCCTGGGCGATAGCAAGACCCTGTCTTCCCCCCCCCAAAAAAAGGAACAAAAAATAGGACAGGTACAGGGAATACAGCAAACACCTGAGGCCGGGGCTGCTGTGTTGCATAGGGAGATTAGAGAAAGCTTCTCTGAGGAAGTGGTGTTGAACAAGGATTTGAATGAAATGAACAGGTCGTGGAAGAGCAGGCCAGGCAAAGGGAATAGTTGGCACAAAGTCCCGGAGGGGGAGGATGCTTAGCTCTCATAACCACTGAATGAGGCCATCACTTAGTAAACGCCTACTCTGAGGCAGCCACTGAACAGGCCCATTTCACTGCATCTTCACAGCCAGGCACATGCTGATTTCTTCATCATTATCCCCATTTTGCAAATGAGGAATCTGGGCCCAAAGAGGGGAAAGTACTGCTCTAGGGGCACACAGGGAGCAAACTGGCAGAGCGGGGGTTCAAACCTCAGTTACCCTCAGTTCTTCCTGCTACATCACCCACCAGCAAATCCCAACAGCCCCTCAACATGTCCTGACTCTAACCACATTTCCCCCCTATGCTAACACTGGTTCTGCGTGCTCTGTAATGACATCTCAACAGGACTAGTGTTCCTGCCCAACCCCTGCAACAGCCAGAGGAAGGATCCTTCATCAATTAAATTACGTCAGCGGCCGGGCACGGTGGCTCAAGCCTGTAATCCCAGCACTTTGGGAGGCCGAGGCGGGTGGATCACGAGGTCAAGAGATCAAGACCATCCTGGTCAACATGGTGAAACCCCGTCTCTACTAAAAATACAAAAAGCATTAGCTGGGCATGGTGGCACGTGCCTGTAATCCCAGCTACTCAGGAGGTTGAGGCAGGTGAATTGCCTGAACCCAGGAGGCGGAGGTTGCAGTGAGCCGAGATCGCACCATTGCTTTCCAGCCTGGGTAACGAGCAAAACTCCGTCTCAAAAAAAAAAAAAAAAATTACATCAGAACCCATCATTCATACTCAAAGTCTTGCAATTCCACCCCCACCCCCCATCTTCAAAGCCTTCACCCTGGCCCACAGGCCTCACTTAATCTAGTCCTTACCTTCCACCACTTTGCCATTCTCTCTGCCTGCGCCACACTGGCCTTTTTGCTGACATTCATTTATGTTTCCTGTGTACTTTATACACATAGCCTGAAGGTAGTTTTATAAAATATTTTAAATAATTTAGTACATGAAACAAAGTTTGTATACATTGAGTCATCAGAAACCTAAGGTGTCACTATCTCAGACACCCATGTGGACAGTCTGGTATTTGGCGTCACCATCATTCCTGACTTATATGCTGCTGATAAACAATCATTTTCTTATATTTATTTACATATAAATACATAACAGGAAAAAATATGACACACTATTTGTACAGTGAAGAAATAGTGTAGCACAGTAGCATCACCGGAATACCTGTGTCACCTGTTAAACACAGCCCCTGAAGTGGGCTAGGAGTCTTTGTTCTTAGGAATGCTGAATAAACTGTGTTGTGCACCTGTGTTTTGACTGCAGCCTGTCACATGAGGCCAGGTGTGGAATTTTCTACTGTGGCATCATGTTGGAGCTCAAGAAGTTACGGATTTTGGAGGATTTGGGTGTCAACTTTTGGTTTTTGTTTTGCTTTTCTGATTGCCCAGGCCAGAGTGCAATAGCGCGATCTCAGCTCACTACAGTCTTGACCTCCCGGGCTCAGGTGATTCTCCCATCTCAGCCTCCTGGAGTAGCTGGGATCACAGGTGCACACCACTATGCCCAACTAATTTTTTGTATTTTTAGTAGAGATGGGCTTTCACTGTGTTGTCCAGATGGGTCTTGAACTCCTGGACTCAAGCAGTCTGCCTGCCATGGCCTCCCAGACTGCTGGGATTACAGGTGTGAGCCACTATAGCCGGCCCCAGGTGTCAGATTTTTGCATTAGGGATGCTCAGCCTGTGTATGTTGGGGAGGGCTAAGAGTTAAGATGTATAGAATAATTAGAGCACAGTGGCAATGCGGGTATGTGTGCTGGTTTACCTACAATAATCACATGCGGGGTATTGAGCAGACCTGAGGAAATGGGGCATCTGGAGAATCACGTGGGAGCAAGTCAGCAAGTGCTAAGGCCTGGGTTGGGAATACACGTGGCTGTTTGTTTGGTTGGTTACTATCAAGGAAGCCACTGTGACAAGCCAGGCTCAGTGAGAATGGGTCAGTAGACTAGGGTCAGATTGTGTTGAGCCTTGTAGGCCAGAGTAAGGCCTTAGCTTTGATTCTGATTGTGAAGGGAGGACATACTACATGGTTGAATTATACTGTATGCATTCATATTATGGAAGGCTCTATGGGTTGAATGCAGAGGTGGGTCCCCTTTCCACAGGTGCATATAGTGGAAAGGGGGATTTTATGTAGACCAGGCTCTGTTCTGAGGCCTGCTGGGACACAGAGAGTCCCATCCAGGGTGGTGGTAAGTCTTGTTGTGGAACCATATGGGTGGACTGTTTGGAAAATCCCAATTCCTATTCTCTTACTTAATACAACAATCAATAACACAGAAGACTTCTGTTAACAAATGTGTGTGGGGGAGAGGGATTCACCACCACCACCAAGCAAACAATCAGTTCTGTAGCGTACACCAACTGGGTATCCTTTCAGTTCAGCTCAGACACTACCTGGAGTCAGTGTCGGATCTCACAGGTTGAGGGTTCAGGCCTCAAAACTGCCCATTGACCGTCACCTTCAGGCACTAGTTGCCAGTCTGGGCCTTCAGAACTTCTGATCTACCTGCTTCAAGTTGTAGTTCCTATGACCACCCTGCCTTTGGGTTTGATTAATATGCTAGAGCAGCTCTCAGAACTCAGGAAAACATTTAAGTTTATCAGTTTATTTTAAAGGATAGTCTAAAGAATACAAATGAAGAGATGCACAGGGTGAGCTATGGGGAAAGGGATTTGGAGCTTCCATGCCCTTCTTGGGTGCACCACCTTCCGGGAACCTCTGTGTGTTCAGCTATGTTGAAGCTCCCAGGCTCTGTCCTTTTGGCCATTGGTGATCACCTTGACCTTCAGCCCCTCTCCCCTCCCTGGAGGTTGTTGAGTGGGGCTGAAAATCCCAACCCTCTAATCATGCCTTTGTCTTTTCCTTAAGTGTCTTTCCAGTGACCATGGACCCCATTCTGAAGATGTCAGTCAACATTAATATACAAAAAGCACCTTAGAGAGTCCAGGGATTTGAGGAGTTGTATGCAAGGAAATGGGGATGAAGACCAAATCTATATTTCACAAGATCACAACTGTGGCAGGTGCTTGGAGGGGACACACTTGGGAGAAAGTCAGTGCACAGGGACTTCTAGGACTATGACACGGGCAGCGGTTTCTTAATGATGACATTAATAGCTTTTTTATCAGGAATGTTACAGAGACCCCCAACCAAGAGTTTTTAAATCAAGTAAGGGTTCTTTTTATTTCTCATAGAGCAAGTTCAGCAACTCAGAGATATCACAGCAGTGCTGTCTTTTGACTTGCCTATTTTGGTTATAAGATTTCCTGCAGCATCTGCCATCCTAGTAAAACTGTACTAAAAGCAGGGACCAGCTTAGGACAGAGAGGTTCTTCCCCTCCTCCTCTCTTTTATTAAGGAGGAAAATCTGTCCTGGAATCTCCTCAGCAGACTTGCTTGTATATCTCTGCCCAGAACTAGGTCATGTACTGAGTTAATTGAGGTTAAGTTTGGCTATAAGTAGTAGGAAAACTCTAAGTAACAGGGGCGTAAATGGGCTTGAAGTTTATTTCTGGCTGATGACCAAAATGACTGGCGGCAGTCCAGGCTGCTGTGGCACTTCATGGTGTCAGGGTCCTAGGCTCTTACCATCGTAAGCTGCTTATGTCCTCCATTCTACCCTCCCTGTTCCCCAGGTTACCTCAGGTCCCCAAGTTGGCTGCTGAAGCCCCAAACATTATAGCTTTATTCCAGAAAGGAAGGAGGGACCCCCATCCCTATAAGTTACACAAACTATTTCCACCTGGATTTTATTGGCCAGGTGTTAGTCTTATAGTCACATTCAGATGCAGAGGCAATTCAGAAGTGTCTTTTCCAGGGGTCAAGTGTGCAGCTGAGAACCAAGGGTTATGAGCAGCAGTGTAGCCCAGTGCAGGAGCTCTTAACTTGAGGCTCATCTGCAATTCCCAGGCAGGTCCATGAATTTGGATGGGAAAAATAACATCTATTTTCGTCAACCTCTAACATACCTTTAACTTCCCATCTGCTATGAATTATAATATCACAATAGTATATCATAGGTAGTATTAGCAAAACCTGTGACTGTCGGTCGCGCACTGTGGCTCACGCCTGTAATCCCAGCACTTTGGGAGGCCAAGGAGGCGGGGGGATCACAAAGTCAGGAGTTCAAGACCAGCCTGGCCAACATGGTGAAACCCCATCTCTACTAAAAATACAAAAATTAGCTGGGTATGTTGGTGTGTGCCTGTAATCCCAGCTGCTTGGGAGGCTGAGACAGGAGAATTGCTTGAACTGGGACCTGGGAGGCGGAGGTTGCGGTGAGCCGAGATTGCACCACTGCACTCCAGCCTGGGCTACGGAGCGAGACTCTGTCTCAAAAAAACAAACAAAAAAAAAACCTGTGACTGTCACCAAAGGAAATCAGGAGTGTCTTCACATGTCATTTCTGCTATTATACATATATCTAGTGTTGTTTATGTTCACCTGTTTCAAAATTTTTGTTCATTATTAGACCTAGTATGGGGATTCATGGCACCACCCCACCCCTCTACAAAAACAAAACAAAACCAAAGCCGGGTGCAGTGGCTCATGCCTGTAATCGTAGCATTTTGGGAGGGGAAGGTGGGAGGATCACTTGAGCTCAGGAGTTTGAGGCCAGCCTGGACAACATAGTGAAGCCTCATCCCTACAAAGTTAAAAAGGCCGGGTGTGGCCGGGCGC
>NW_022437084.1:492837-499782 GCF_009761245.1 Sapajus apella | reverse complement strand
AAAAAAAAAAAAAAAAAAAGTCCGGGTATGGTGGCTCACGCCTGTAATCCAAGCAGTTTGGAGGCCAAGACGGGCAGATCACCTGAGGTCGGGAGTTCAAGACCAGCCTGACCAACATGGTGAAACCCCGTCTTAAAAAAAAAAAAAAAAAAAGTTAAACTAACTGGGCTTGGTGTCACATGCCTGTAGTCCCATCTACTTGGGTGACTGAAGTGGGAGGATTGCTTGAGCCCAAGAGGTCAAGGCTACAATGAGCTACGATCCCGCCACTGCACTCCAGCTGGGTAACAAAGCGGGACCCTATCTCAAAACAACAACAAGAACAACAAAAAAGAAAAAACAGCAAATATGAATCCATGGTACTGGTTAAGAACCTGGTGGCTGGGGTTCAAATCCTGGCTTTGCCACGAGTGAGCTGTATGCAGTTAAGTTCCCTGTGCCTTTGTGTTCTCTGCCATAAGATGGGGGATCCTGTATTTCCCTCATGGGATTGTGAGGGTCAAATGAGTTAAAACATTAAAGTCTGGGGGTAGTAAAGACGATGGAAATATTTGCTGTTATTATTTTGTCATGGGAAAAAGACATCAGTGGACCAGCTGCCACATGCCCTTCTAATAACCCGAACAAAATCAGGATGCTGTCAGTGAGGTGTGGTTGCCACGCCTGCCATTATTATTATTATCATTATTATTTTAAAGATGGGGTTTCACCATGATGGCCAGGCTTGGTCTTGAACTCCTGACCTCAGGTGATCCACCCACATCAGCCCCCCAAAGTGCTAGGATTACAGGTGTGAGGCACCGTGCCCGGCTCACGCCTGCCATTATTAATCTTCCCCTGGTGCTAGGGTGTCCCTGTAGTATGCCATTTTGTACTCAAGACAATTCTCTGAGGGTAGGTATTATCATCCCCACTTCACAGATGAGAAAATTGAGGCTCAGAAAGATACAAGGATTGCCCAAGCTTCCACAGCTACTATGTAAGCAGCCTAGCCTTGAACCTGGACAGTGCAGCCCTGTAGTATCACCCTAGGCCACCTTTCTCGAGTGTTAATGATGCTGTCTGCCTGAAGAAATGTTTTTAGTGAAACCAAAAGCAGAATATGAAAGAACAGCAGTGGAAGGAAAGGGCTCTCTGCCACGGGAGAGCAGCCTGATTGTCATGGGCCCACATCTTGGGCATCCTCAGCTTCAGGTTGGGATTCTGATGACTCCCTCTTTGGGTTTGATTAATTTGCTGGAGCAGCCCACAGAACTCCAGGAAACACTTATGCTTACTGGTTTATTATAAAGGACACTGCAAAGGATACAGATGTAGCGATCCATAGGGTGAGCTACGAGGGGAGGGGCAAGAGCTTTCATGCCATCCCTGGGCATGCCACCCTTCAAGAGTCGCTGCATGTTCTGCTATCCAGAAGCTCTCTGAACCCTGTCCTCTTTGCTTTTAATGGAAGCTTCGTGATATAAACATTTTTGTCTAAATGACAGCATGATGTTGAAATTGAGTTTTGTTGGTTTTGTTGCTTTCCAGTAAGTGACAGCCTCGCCTCTGTACATCAGTGTCCTTGCCAGTGAAATGGGGATGCTACTAATACATAACTCAGAGCAGTTAGAAGAATTCAGTGTGTTAATTATCCATGTCAATCACTTGAAATGCTGCCAAGCATAGCAGACCATAAATGTTTGTTGCTGTCGTTCTTGCATTATGATTATGAATTGTGATTATTCCCTGCAGCATCTCATTGTCCTCAGGGCTGCTGCTCGCCTATTGTGGCCTTAGCTCGTGTATATTTCCCCATAGCTCAGCAGAGAAAAGAATACACAGATCAACTTGGAGAAAACAAAGAGGAAAGAAATAGGCAACTAGGTCAATACTCCCCACAGTGTTTTATTATGAAAGCTTTCAGACATGCATACCATTGGAAGACTAATACAAGGGTCAGCAGGCCACAGTGCATGGGCCAAACTCAGTCCACTATCTGCTTTTGCAGATAAAGTTAATGGAACACAGCCATGCCTGTTTGCCTCTCTAGTTCTGGTTCTATGGTTGTTTTCAGTGCCGGACAGGCAGAGTTCAGTAGTTCGGTTTGCAAAGCTGATAATAATTCCTGTCTGGCAATGTACAGAGTAAGTTTTGCTGACCTCTATCCTAGTGCAATGAACACCTCTATACTTACACCTTGGGTCAGCAATTGTTAGTGTTTGCCATATTAGTTTTTTTTTTTTTTTTAATCTGTCTCTATATACATTGTATTTTTTAGCTGAAAATCAGTTGCAGGTTTGCTATGTACTTTATCCTCAGGTCCATTTAATGCTAGGATGGTGAGTTTTGGGACCATCTGTATCAAAGATTTATTGTGTGCATTTTTCTGAGGAGAGACCATCACAACACTTCCACAGATGCTTGTCATCTGTGATCCCAAAGATACTCTTAAACTCCTGGACCGGAGAACCTAACTCACACAGTATCTTAGTCACTCGTAGACCTCGTCTTAGTTATGTGGGGGCTCAAAACAGAACAGGCTCAGGGAGTTCCTGCTCCTCACCTCACCCAGGCCCTACCTGTTCTGCCTCTCCATCCAGGAAGAAAGGTCCCCTGTGTGACCATCAGTCACTCACCCACTTGAGAAAGCATTTCCTCTCACTCCTACACTCATGAGCTCACTGCATTGTTGCGACAGCCCTGGGAGCTGTTAATAATAGGAGAGGCCTCATGGTGGGGATGAATAAACGAGGTGAGAGTTCCACAGTGTACTGCAGTCAGAGCTGCTGGGCTTGGATCCCAGACTCTCTGGGTGCTTACTTGGGCAGGTGTCTTTACTTCTCTGAGCCTCACTTTCCAAAGTAGTAAAAACAGGATATTAGCCATGCTTTTCTTCTAGGATCTAGAGGTTCAAATGAGGTCCCAACATGTAAATGCTTGGTGTGAGATCTATTATGTGTGCTAACCAAATATATTAGTTCTCTAGGACTGCAACAGCAAATCATCACCACGAACTTGGTCGCTTAACACAGCAAATGTATTCTCTCACAGTTCTAGAGGCCAGAAGTTTGAAATCAAGGTCTTGGCAGGGTTGATTCCTTTGAAGGCGCTGAGGGAGACCTATTACCTGCCTCACTGGAAGTTAGGACTTCTGGTGGTGCCAGCAATTCTTGTGTTCCTCGGCTTGTGGATGCATCACCTGGTCTCTCCCCCGTGTTCACATGCCTGCCTTCCCCTGTGTGTATCTGTCCTTCTGTCTCTTATAAGGCACTATCCTTGGATTTAAGGCTAACTCTCCATTCAGGATGATCTTACCTGGACACACTTAACTACATCTGCAAAGACTTTATTTTAACATGCTCATCACTGGGACGTAACTTTTTGAGGTTGCTATTCAGCCTCCTATACTGGTGGTATTATTACTACTGCTAGTGCTACTCTTGTTCTTATAGTCATTTTATTATCGTATTGTTTGTTCTTTTTTTCTTGAGACAGAGTCTCACGCTGTTGCCCAAGCTGGAGTGTTGTTTGTTGTTTTATAATCACTTAGCCAGCAGCCCTGGCTTTAAATCCTGCTCGATGCCACCTCGGCTCTCTGACCCTGAGAGGGGACTTTTGTTTTCCAAGCCTGTTTCCCTGTCTATAAAATGAGACTTACACATAGCTCCGACCTCAGAGGCACTGTGTGACTCCAGCTAGTGACAGAGGTACAGGTGTGTGGATGTGTTTAGCTGAAAACCTGGCACAGTCTAAGCATGTTATAAACGTGGCTGCTGCTGTTAAAGCCCGGCGCGTTGGCATGTTACGTGGTGCTAAGTACAGGAGAAGGTGATGAAGCAGAGGGGAGGGGAGGAGATGGGGTACAGTTTTAAGCAGAGTGGTCTTGGAAAGTGCAACTGAGTAGGTATCACCTCCATAAGACCCAATGGATGCTTTTGCGTTTGTGGCTGCTGCCACTACTATTGTTGTTATTTAATTCACTCAAGGTCACAGGGTCTCTTGGTGGGTCTTTGGCAAATTATTATTGAATATCTTCACACATAACCAAGCAAGGCTTCCAGGGGCTGACTGGGTTCAGAGCTGTCAGAACTGATGTGTCTGGATTTCTAACATTCTTCCTTCCTCCTCTTGTTCTTTAATTAGCTTCGCCTCAACAGCATCAAGAAGCTCTCCACCATCGCCTTGGCCCTTGGTGTCGAAAGAACACGAAGTGAGCTTCTCCCTTTCCTTACAGGTAACGAAGAGGACTCCTGGGGCCCAGACGTGGGGACTCTTGGGGAGTGGTTTTCACTAGATATGAGAAGACTTGTGGATTTAACAAATTGTTTGTAAATGTCTGCCCTGTGCTAGACACTATGGAGTGGGAAAAAGGATTCAGAGAAGTGGAGTCTTGCTCTAAAAGAATGGTCTGGAATGATGGAGGCAGACATTGGGGAAAGGGATCTAGAGGCAGATAGAACCAGGTTTGAGTTGCATCTCCAACAGTTGGAAGCTGGTGACTTTAGACAAGTTAGTTGATCTGTTTCTTACATTTTTCATCTGTAGATTGGCATAATCATCCACGTGCCATAGCGTTGATCTGAGCATCCAACATTAATAATAATTGTTAATACGTATGATATGCTTCTCATGTGCCAGGTGGTGTTTTACACCGTACCTTGTGAGGATTGAGTTTCTGTAAAGTGCTGCCTGTAGTCAGTAAACTGCATCACTATCATTTCACCGAGTTAATCTCACAGCAGTGCCTTAAGCAGGCAATACTGCTGTCCCCATTTTATAAATGAAGAAACCAAGGTGTAGAGAGGTGAAGTGAGTCATTTGCCCAAGGTCATAAAGTTAGGAGGTAACGGAGAAGGGATATTTATTTAGTCATTCTGACTTAAACTTGACAGCATTGGTTAATGATTGATTGCAAATCTGAGCTCTACCACTTTCTAGGTGTGTGACTTTGGGCAAGATATTTTACGTCTACCTGCCTCAGATTCTTCACAGGTGAAATGGACGTAATCATGTAACCTAACATGAAGACTAAGTAAGATACTGTGAAGTGCTTATGACACTGTGCAGTACGCACTACCTAAGTGTTAGCTGCCGGGCTGTTACTAAGCACAGCTGTCTGCGACGATGTAGGTCACGCATTTAGTACAATGTCTGACACAGACTATACTACCAGTTAATAGTAAATCCTCTGTTATCTTTATTGCCATTACTACTTCATGCTTTATGCTTAACAACAGCTGAAATCACAACTGAAGGTTTAGAGCACTTTGTCACTAATTAAACTCTTGTGTATGGGATCATCTTACTTGGACCTAGTGATGATCCTGGGGAGGAAGGAGCTTGCACTTGTCACCCCTACCCCCACTGGGCACATGGGATATTGGAGCCAAAAGAGGTGCAGTGGCACAGCTAGTGATGGGAGTGCAGGTGTGTCTGACTGAACGCCACATGAAGAGTAGGTGTAGCTCTTATGACACAGAACAAGTGACCCCAAACCAGTTGGCTTCTACTGGTGAACTGCTGGGGAGACTTGAAAGCTTTAGAATGCTGCAGCATGGCAGGATAATAGTGGTGAAGAAGTTGTAGAGGAAAAGTGTTGGAGGAACCTGGGTTTGAAATAAGTAGCTGTGCCACCACCTTCCTAGGAAAACCTGAGTAGGTCACCCCACCTCTCTTAGCCTCCTTTCCCTTATCCGTAAAGGAGTCTAATAAGAGCAGCCCCGAACACTCAGGGTGTGGGGAAAACTCTGTCTTTGCTCTGCTACTTTCACAGCAATCATAACACAGAACATGACTTTTGTGACCATTTGTGTGGGGTTTTTCCTCACAAACTAAGCAGTGGACACCAGCTGGTTTTCTTTTAATTCAGTTCCGACACTATCTACCCAGAGATTGATGGCCTAGTCCCCAACACTGTCCCCAACCCCACCCACCAGTCACAGATCCTTTGGAACTTCTGACCGACCAGCTTCAAGTTGGGGTTCCTGTGACCCCATCTTTGGGTTTGATTAATTTGCTGAAGCAGCTCACAGAACTCAGGGAAACACATTTACTGGTTTATTGTAAAGGGTGTCGCAAAGGATACAGATGAAGAGATGCATAGAGTAAGGTATGGGGAAAGGTCGTGGAGCTTCCCCTCCCAGAGCACGCCATCCTCTAAGAACCTCCACTTGATTCACTATCCGGACGCTCTCTGAAGCCTGTAGGTTTTTCCAGAAACTTATATGATACTAGTTTGTTAGGGCCAAAATACCGCAGACTGGCTAGCTTCAACAATAGAAATTTTTCTCACAGTTCCAGAGGCTGGAAGTCTTGAGATCATGGTGTCAGCTCATTCACTTTCTCGCAGGGCCTCTTTGCCTGGCTTGCAGATGGTCAAAGTCCAAG
The DNA here is from genome assembly GCF_009761245.1 of Sapajus apella. NCBI lineage: Eukaryota > Metazoa > Chordata > Mammalia > Primates > Cebidae > Sapajus > Sapajus apella. The sequence continues at coordinate 493,413 of NW_022437084.1, read as the reverse complement.
ATAAAGGTGCTGGCAGGGTTGGTTATTTGTCCACTGTGGCCTGTGTGTTAGTCTGGCTATGCAGAACAAACCTTACACAGTTTCTGTCCTCACAGAGCTTTCATTCCAGACAGGAGAGACCTGCGAGATGTAATAGATAGTGCGTGATGAGGCCAGAGAGAGAAATGAGATGGGACAGAGATAGTGAAGGATATTAAACCGGGGCCAGAGCCGATCTTCTGGAGGTATGACCTTTGGCAAGAGTCCTGAGTGGAATGGAGGCACCAGCCATGTGGAACTCTGTGAGAGGAACATTTCAGGCTGTGGGGAGAGGCAGATGTGTGCTCAGCATGTCAGAAGAACAACAGTGAGGTAGTCATGGGCTAGCCAAGGTTGTTAAGGGAGGGTGAGGCTAGGACGTGAGGTTGGAGAAAAACAGTGACCACATGTGAGATCAGGTTTCTTAGAAACCATGGGCAGATTGAAGTGGGAGAGTGTCAGGATTTTTTTTATACCTGAAAGAATCATTCCGGGTTCTGGGAGATCAGACGGTGTAGGGGCAAAGGTGGAAGCAGGAAAACCAGGTAGGAAGCTATT
>NW_022437084.1:484866-492827 GCF_009761245.1 Sapajus apella | reverse complement strand
CTGGGAGATCAGATGGTGTAGGGGCAAAGGTGGAAGCAGGAAAACCATGTAGGAAGCTATTGCAGTCTCCCAGGTGACAGCTAGAGATGGTCAGAGTGACCTTAGGTTGGGAGGGTTGACAGGCATGGCTCAGAAGGTGCTGCCAGCCCTTCCAAGGAGGACAGTTCTGTGTGGATTGGTGGTAAGACAAGGTGCTGGCAGTTCCCAGGTGTTTGGCCTTCAGCAGCATTGCTTGGCTCCGAGGTCTAGACTGGAGAATAAGAATTGAGTCTGTGGATATGCATAAGGTCTCCAGGAGACAAAGAAAGCAGGGAGGGTGGTTTTAACTGCGTGCAGAGGGACCCAGGGGAACTGAGACTGGGAACAAGCCTAAGAACAGTGTAGCCAGAGTCATATTGGCGAGAATGTATTGATTGAAGGAAGAGGCAGAGATGCTAACCCTCCTGCTGGGCCCTGTGCTGAGCTCTTCACTGAAAGCATTTATTTCCTGTTAGTCTCAGAACAATCCTGTGAAGTAAAAACCAACCCTGTTGTGATTTGGGGGATGAGAAAGCCTCAGAGAGGGGAAGTGAATTGCTGTATAAGCAGCCCACAGTAGAGCAAGACTTGAACCCACCATAAAATGGGGATGATGATGACTACTTAAATGAGAAGGTTGCGGTAAGGAGGTGACCCAGAAGTTGAACGCACCACTTGCACTCATATCCTATTGGCCAGAACAAGGTCACATGGCCTTGCCAACTGCAGGGGCATCTGGGAAATGTAGTTGGTTGCTGGATTGCCATATACCCAACTTAAACACAGGAGGTTTAAGTGCTAATAGTTGCCAGGGATATTAGCATCTTCTGCTATACAGAGATGAGCAGTTCCCACTGCCTCAGAGGTGCGAGGATGGAGTTTAAGAGAGAAGCCTTTGGTTTTAGGCATTAGGGAGAGAACAGGTTTTCCCTTCACATATCATTCGTTCTTTCAGCAAACCTAAATTGCTGTCTATCTGTTCTCAGCTCTGGCAGGAACTGAGGCACAGAGAGCAGCAAGTCCTGGGCTCGCTGATTGTAGCGGATGTTAAGGATCTGGGAAAGCTGGCCTGAAAGGAGAGGGAGAGTGAGCCCAGAGAGGGTGTTCTAGTGGACATCCTAGAAATCTTCCAAGAAGAGGTAGCTAAACTGAATCTCCAAGGATACAAAGAAATTTCTGGCAGAGAGAACAATGCTGAGGGGAGAAGCTGGACCAAAAAACAGCTCTCGTTTACCATGCTCTGCGCTTTATACACCTGGTCTTATTTGCTCCTCGCCGTAGCCTCACTAAGAGGGAGGGGTGATGAACACCATTTTACAGATGCAGAAGCTGGGACTCAGGTGGAATCACTCAGTCAGTATTCCACACCTAGTAGCGGGCAGAAGCAGGACTTAGGGCTCTGTCATCCCAGCCAAATCTGTGCCTTGATCTCTGTGTCAGCCCAGGTGGAGAGTGGGGAACAAGTGGGCGGATGGGGAAAATGAGTGCTCACGGCCTGAGGAAGCAGAGTGGAGTCGGTGCATCCTGAACTTGGGCTGGGGTCAGAGTTGGGATGGGACAGTCACTGAGTCTGTCTTCCTTGGTTCCACAGATACCATCTATGATGAAGATGAGGTCCTCCTCGCCCTGGCAGAACAGCTGGGAACCTTCACTACCCTGGTGGGAGGCCCAGAATACGTGCACTGCCTGCTGGTGAGTGGAAGGCAGGAAGTCCTCTTGCCCACCCCTTAGGGTCAGGCCCATGGTCTCACCAGCCTAGGGCAGGGAGGGGAGCGTGTTGGAGAGCATGGGAATCACATCAGAACAGATGGGCCATGGACGTCCGCTTTAATCCAACAAGTCAGCAGTGGCTTTTAGTATCGTAAATTCAGGCTGCAGTTGTCATCCTTACTGTTTAGTGGTCAGGTAGGTGCCCGGTGCCAGGCTTCACCTGGGATTCTACATATGATCAGTGATGAAAATTGCACTTTGAGAGGCTAAGAATTTTCTCCTCAGAAAGTGACATGTGTAAGATTCACGGGCCCCAGTGAAACTCCTTCAAGGACCCCTAGATGAGAACCCTTGTGGAAGGCACACTGACAGAGACCATCTACTGGCTGGCATAATATTACCTTTTTTCTTTGAATCCTTCACTGCAACCATTGTTAAATGCTATTTTGATGAAGGCCAGGGTGGGTAATGGGGAAGGTTTCTTTGAGGAGATGAGCCCACGAGGGTGTGCAGGATGGGGCCCCAGGGCCAGGGATGGTGGAGAGGGAGCTGTCCAGTGACTTTGTGTTCTCACCACAGCCACCCCTGGAGTCGCTGGCCACAGTGGAGGAGACAGTGGTGCGGGACAAGGCCGTGGAGTCCTTACGGGCCATCTCCCATGAGCACTCGCCCTCTGACCTGGAGGCGCACTTCGTGCCGCTGGTGAAGCGGCTGGCGGGCGGCGACTGGTTTACTTCCCGAACCTCGGCCTGTGGCCTCTTCTCTGTCTGCTACCCTCGAGTGTCCAGTGCTGTCAAGGCGGAACTTCGACAGTGAGTCTCCGCCCCCTTTGGAAGCTCCAGCCTCCCCCCTCATCTTGGTCTCCTTCTCTAAAGCCTCAGTCTTTTGGTCTTCCTGCGGCTCAAATGCCCGAACTCTCTCCTCTCTCACTCCTGCTTACTACCCAATAGGCCACATCCTCAAGAGTTGGTCTCTGGACACAGCTGGGTGTCAGTTTACCACCTCTGCCCCTCACTCACTTGGGAAATGAGATGACAGTTCCTCCTTCCCCCTGGTTAATGTGAGGATTTAAAAGAATTATCACATATACAGTGCTTAGTGCAAAATCTGAAATAAACTCAGCAAATCGCATCTGATAGTGCCTTTGGCAGATAAACCACCTCAGTTTTCAGCCTCCTGCTCCTCTGCTTTCCAAAGAGTTGACCGTCAAGCCCAGGCCTGAGCCATGACTCATTCCAGAACTGTGGTTTACAACTGTACACATGCCTGGTTACTTACACCGGCTCCCACCATTTCTGACCCTAGCAGTTGCTGCTGAGAAATAAAGCCTTTCTGTGGCTCTAGACCAGCCTCTTAGTTAAGCAATTTTTGTTTTGCTTTTTGAGGTAGGATCTCTCCCGGTCATCCACGCTGAAGTGCAGTGGTACAATCATAGCTCACTGCAGCTTCAACCTCCTGGGCTCAAGCATTCCTCCTGCCTGAGCCTCTCATGTAGCTGGGACCACAGGTGTGCACTATCACGCTGGGCTCATTTTTTATTTTTGGTAGAGATGGGGTCTCACTATGTTGCTCAGGCTGGTCTTAAACTCCTGGGCTCAAGCAATCCTCCTGCCTCAGTCTCCCAAAGTGTTCAGATTACAGGTATGAGCCACCGTGCCTGGCCTGTTGGTTAAGCAATTTTTATGGTCATGATAATGTAATCATCAACACTTACCATTGACTAGATTTATCATGTGCAATTTGCAAAGCGTCTCACACATATTATCCCATTTAAACCTCATGAGGACCTGTGGGGTAGGTAGTGTTACTGTCAGCTCCATTTCATGGGGCTGGGAAGACAGAGAGGGGGTCATCACCTGCCCAAGGTTATTCAGCTAAAGCCTGGACCCACACGCCTGCAGAGTCTATGCTGTCTGCTGCCTCAGGATCCCCATCCCCAAATCCCAGGTACTTCCGGAACCTGTGCTCAGATGACACCCCCATGGTGCGGCGGGCCGCAGCCTCCAAGCTGGGGGAGTTTGCCAAGGTGCTGGAGCTGGACAACGTCAAGAGTGAGATCATCCCCATGTTCTCCAACCTGGCCTCTGACGAGCAGGTGGGTTTTGCTCCATGGCCGTCTTTGCGCTCCCATCCTTCTGATGGACCTGCCCCTGAAAGAGAATCCCAGAGCTCAGCAAGGCCTCTGCTGCCCTCCCCCTGCTCCTCTCCTCTCCCCAGGACTCGGTGCGGCTGCTGGCAGTGGAGGCGTGCGTGAACATCGCCCAACTCCTGCCCCAGGAAGATCTGGAGGCCCTGGTGATGCCTACTCTGCGCCAGGCCGCTGAGGACAAGTCCTGGCGCGTCCGCTACATGGTGGCTGACAAGTTCACAGAGGTACGTGAGTGACTGTTGACATTGTCCCACTGACATTGTCAGTGAAGACACTGACACCCTCAGAAGGGAAGCATATAGGAGCTGAGGTTTTCCATTAGACCGACAGAATCATTGGGCGTTTGAGCAATAAGATCTCTATGATCATCTAATTGCATCTCATTTCACATGCCAATCCTGGTTGATTGATGTGGCAACTGGGAGTACTGCCTTGTGAAGGATTCTGAGGCTAAGTTAAGACTTTGTGGAGGAAAGTGCCACAGGAGCAGAGAAGGGTCACACGTGTGGGGTGTTCTTGATAAAATCAAACTCTCCTTTCACAAAGGGAGAGACAAAGCCCAAAAAGTTGCGTTTGTTTGTTTATTTATTTATTTATTTTTTGAGACATGTCTCATTCTGTTGCCCAGGCTAAAGTGCCGTTTTTCAGGCTGGAGTATGGTGGGGCAATCTTGGCTCACTGCAACTTCTCCCTTCCCGGGTTCAAGCAACTCTCCTGCCTCAGTCTCCTGAGGGACTGGGATTACAGGTGCCCACCACAACACCCAGCTAGATGTTGTATTTTTAGTAGAGATGGGGTTTCAGCATGTTAGCCAGGCTGGTTTGAACTCCTGACCTCAAGTAATCTGCCCGCCTCGATCTCCCAAAGTGCTGGGATTACAGGTGCGAGCCACCATTCCCGACCCTGGAAAGTTTAATTAATCGGTCAGAGTGACACTACCAGCCAGGCAGAAAGGGGACGAGACTCTAGGCTCTAGGTCTGTGACTCCCAGGCCAGTGCTCCTTTTACAGTGATCCAGATTGCCTCATCCCTCAAACATGTTTGCTAAGCACCAGCTATTGCTAGGCACTGGGGGTGAAGAATGGAGGCCTGATCTTGATGGCCCAGCCTGAGAGAATGCAGGAGAGAGGGCAGGGTGGGATCAGAGAGGCCTTGAATGCCACTCTACCCTGGGGTGCCCTTTGCCTGTAATTATGCTGGTTACCACTGTCATTTGCCAGGACTCAGAGCCTCAGAATAGCATACCAGCACTACAGTTAGGAAAGGTTCTTCCCATCCTTATCTCCTGAGCTGTGTCACACTGGGTGTTAGAATACAAATTCCATGAGGGCAGGAATTTTAGGCTGTTAAACCAGTTCTTGGCACACAGTAGACACTCAGTAAATATTTGCAAGATGAATAAAAGGTAATATTTGCCCCAGATAACATGAGGCCCTTCAAGGTTTTTACTTGTTCATTCCCTTCATAGTAATGAACTGTCCTGTTTCCTACCAGGTCTTCAGGAAGCAGCTTTGCAGCAAGAGCCAGGCACCTTTCCATGTCTGGTGCCAGGAAAAGGCAGGGCCAAGCGTGCCTCCATTTTTTTTTTTTTTTTTTTTAAGATAGAGTCTCATTCTTTCACCCAGGCTGGTGTACAGTGACATAATCTCAGTTTACTGCAGACTCCACCTCCCAGACCCAAGTGATTCTTGAGCCTCAGCCTCCTGAGTAGCTGGAATTACAGGTGTGTGCCACCACACCAGCTAATTTTTGTATTTTTAGTAGAGATGGAGTTTCACCATGTTGGCCAGGCTGGTCTCAAATTCCTGGTCTCAAGTGATCCTCCCACCTCGGCCTCCCAAATTGCTGGGATTACAGGTGTAAGCCACCACACCCGGCCCTGTAAAGAAGATGGGGATGCCTTCTTCCCCATCAATGTTTATTGTTTTATTTTTATTTTGAGACAGGGTCTCACACTGTCACCCAGGCTGGAGTGCAGTGCCACAATCACAACTCACTGCAGCCTTGACCTGCTGGGCTCAGGTGATCCTCCCACCTCAGCCTCCTGAGTAGCTAGGACTACAGGTGCCCACCCCCACACCCGGCTAATTTTTGTATTTTTTCGTAGAGTCAGGGTTTCACTGTGTGCCTGGGCTGGTCTTGATCTCCTGGACCCAAGTAATCTGCCCACCTCTGCTTCCCAAAGTGCTGGGATTATAGGGGTGAGCCACCGCACTTGGCCTATTGTTTTATTTTCATTACAAAAGTAATACGTGTTTCTGGTAACAGATCTTTAAGAAATACAGCCCTATATATATATCAAAAAGTTGCAGTCACTATATCATTAGAATGTTTTTGGTAACAGAAAACCCAACCCCAGTAGCCTGAACAATATGGAAATCTGTTATTTTTAATGCTGACACTATGATGTAGGTGCCCTTGCAGTCCTCATTTTTCTTCTGAAGAAAAGGAGACTGAGTGAGGTGAAGAGCCTTGCCCTGGGCCTGGACTTGGCGCTCGGATTAGATCTTAGCAGTGCTTCCAAGGCCCGCACTCTGGCCCCTAATTCTGGCGCCTTCACTTTGATTTTGGCTTCCTTAGCCCAGAGTACCTGCCAGGCTTTCTCACTCTCCACCTCTCCTTCCTGTCTGCAGCTCCAGAAAGCAGTGGGGCCTGAGATCACCAAGACAGACCTGGTCCCTGCCTTCCAGAACCTGATGAAGGACTGTGAGGCCGAGGTGAGGGCCGCAGCCTCCCACAAGGTCAAAGGTTGGTGCTGGCAGCCAAAACACAGCAAGTCGGGTGGGCGTCCAAGTGGCTGGAGGTGGAGCTAGAACATTGGGTCTCACTTCCCTTTGCCTCCCTCTCCGTGCCCACAGAGTTCTGTGAAAACCTCTCAGCTGACTGTCGGGAGAATGTGATCATGTCCCAGATCTTGCCCTGCATCAAGGTAACAGAGAGTTTAATGGGAGTAACCAAGGGGATCAAGCCTCCCAAAAAAGGGGCTGGAGACAAGGCTTTGGGATAGTCAGCTGCAGACCAGGTTCCCAGCCCTCTGGGACCAGGCAGCTCTTGGATTTTAAGCAGTTAGGGGTCCTGACTGCAGCGTGGAGCCAGCCTTAGAGTTGGGAGTACTTTCTAGAACCTCAGAAGTCACTGAGTCCTCTCATTCACAGGGGTTTGGTGTTGGAGTGGGGGCTGCTGAGAGCAGGGGTCACTGAACTCTAAGCAGGTAATACACATAAGGAACAGTGATTTTCCTATACCTTAAGCCATCCCCTCCTCCATGAATGAGAGGGGCAGAAGCAGGTTATTGTCTCTTAGGAGTTGGCATCCGCTTGGTCACTTGCTGCTGCAGGGGTTGCCCTGACCCTGTGCCTATCCCTTCTCTCTCCCAGGAGCTGGTGTCCGACGCCAACCAACATGTCAAGTCAGCCCTGGCCTCTGTCATCATGGGCCTCTCTCCCATCCTGGGCAAAGACAACACCATCGAGCACCTCTTGCCCCTCTTCCTGGCTCAGCTGAAGGATGAGGTAAGGGTGCCAGGATCTCAGCTCTGGGTTTGTGGAGGGGACAGGTGAAGAGCCTTGCCCTGGGGCTGGACAGACATCCAGATCTTTGCTGAGTTGCACGATTGTGGGCATAGCTGTGTGTTCATGCATGCATTCCTCCAGGCACTCTGCTTGAGTCCTTTCTTGAGCATTAAGGATATGAAAAATAAAGTCAAAATTTTAAAAAAATTTTATTTATGGCCGGGCATGGTCACTTACACCTGTAATCCCAGCACTGTGGGAGGCCAAGGTGGTAGATCACCTGAGGTCAGGAGTTCGAGATCCAGGATCACCTGCGGTCAGCCTGGCCAACATGTTGAAACCCTGTCTCTACTAAAAATGCAAAAATTAGCTAGGTGTGGTGGTGGGTGCCTGTAATCTCAGCTACTTGGGAGGCTGAGGCAGGAGAATCGCTTGAACTCAGGAGGCAGAGGTTGCAATGAGCCAGTTTTGCACCACTGCACTCCAGCCTGGATGTCAGAGCAAGACACTGTCTCTTAAAAAAAAAAAAAAAGCCGGGCGCGGTGGCTCAAGCCTGTAATCCCAGCACTTTG